>NC_090648.1:167108191-167308556 GCF_040937935.1 Hyperolius riggenbachi
AGGTTTGCAGCTGCTCCGATTACCAGTTAATAACTTGAGCAAGAAATTCAAATTATCCCCCCCTAAAATTTAAATTTGAATTGGCAACTAACGTTTATTTGATGCAAGTTCTCATCTGTTGGGAAAGCAACAAAAGAAGAAGACAGCAATCAAGGTAGAAAGAATTCAGAACAACAGAAAGGATGAAGAAGAAAACAGTATTGGAAAATGGATGGATTACAATGCTGGGCTTTAATTACATGTTTTAAAAACCTCTGTCTTAAAGAAGCACTTAAGCCAACTAAAAAAAAATGAGTTTTACTCACCTGGGGATTCCCTCAGCCCCCTGCAGCTGTCCGGTGCCCTCGCAGCCTCGCTCCGATCCTCCTGGACCCGACGGCGACCACTTCCGGTTTCGCCATCAGGACCCGACAGGCTGGGAACGCGAGTGATTCTTTGCGTTCCCAGCCACAATAGCGCCCTCTATGTTGCTATAGCAGCCCTCTGTGCTGCTATAGCAACATAGAGGGAGCTATTGTGGCTGGGAACGCAAAAAATCACTCGCGTTCCCAGGGTGTCGGGTCCTGCCGGCGAAACCGGAAGTGGTCGCCGTCGGGTCCAGGAGGATCGGAGCGAGGCTGCGAGGGCACCGGACAGCTGCAGGGGGCTGAGGGAATCCCTAGGTGAGTAAAACTCATTTTTTTTAGTTGGCTTAAGGTTCACTTTAAAGCGGACCCAAACCAAACATTTTTTTAATTCAAAATATTTATTTGCACCACTCTGACACATACAAAGATAAATAAACACTCCTTCAAGCCTTTGAGCATTTCAGTGCATGCTTTTCATCCTCATCTTTGCATAACTAGGGTTATACAGGTGGCAGCCATTAGCAATTCCTCCTTTGCTGGACACCATCTACTCCACCAGTTTGCTGGATTATTTGCCGGCAATATGAAAGGAAGGGAGAGGTTTCTCCAATAAATGTAAAATATTTTATATTTGTCATCATGCAGCTGAAAAAAGGCTGCTATTTATTATTATAATTTAGAAAATAGATTTCATTTTTGAAATCTTGTATTTTTAATTTGGGTCCACTTTAAGATAAAAAATATCTTTTTTTGTGGTGGGTTTTTCATTATTTGCCCCTTTATGATAAATATGCTTGTGGTCTAAAATTAATCGTTTTAGCTAAGTGAGGGTAGCTTTATGGTCATCTCCTTTTTAAGAAAGTAACCAGGTAGAAACATGAGACCCCCATACTATTATCCCACCTCTTTTTTGAGGAAGAATTAAGGAAGAGACCCTGGTTCTTGACATTTGGACAAGGGTGCTTTGCAATGGGGGGGGGGGGGGGCATATGGATTCTGCAAGTTACTGCCACGTTATAAACCATGAGGGACAGAGCCACAAGCTCACTTTCTTGGCAAGCAATCTGCATGGTGGGTAAGAGTCTAATAAAGCTTTTTGTAGCATGCAATAATAATAATAATAATACAAAAAATATATTTATTATCTGAGCATGCACATATGTTTGGAAAACATTTTCCCTGATATTTTTGTCAGGAAAACTATATATAAACTATATAAACTATCCCCATACATGTTAAGAACCTGCATGACCAGCTACTTGGAAGGCAATAGTAGGGAGTGTAAGGATAGCTGGGAATCACACACAGGCAGGGAATACACTTGCAGGGGCTTTTTTCCCCATGTTTCCTGGGCTTTCTTCATTGTTCCTCCGAATTTGCTAACGTATTTCTTGCTTGCAAATTCTTCACTTTCGTTCCACATGTTTTTGGATGAATACATTGCAATTCCGAATGTACGCATTGTGCTAAAAAAAAAAAAAAAAAGCTGTGCAATTTAAAATTGCAAAACATGAACGAATGCTAACAACATGCGTTTTCCAAGTAGGGCCATTGACTTTAACCACTTGCCGACCAGGGCTTTCTGCACTGATCGGTGCTGCGTGGGCTCTCCAGCCCGCAGCACCGATCAGGAGTGAGCCAGGGCGATCAGACTACCCCCCTTTTTTCCCCACTAGGGGGATGTCCTGCTGGGGGGATCTGATCGCCGCCGGCTGCAGTTGCTTAGCCGGGGGGGCTCTTCAAAGCCCCCCTCCGCAGCATTCTCCGCCGTCTCTCCCGCTCCCTCCCTCTCCCTCCCCCTGTGAGCTGCGCAGGACGGATTTCCGTCCTGCGCATTGAAGGATAGGCTTCAGCCTATCATATGCCGGCGATCCCCGGCCAATCAGAGGCCGGGGATCGCCGATCTGCCTTACGGCGCTGCTGTGCAGCAGCCCCGTATGATGTAAACAGCGGGGATTTCTTCCCCGCCTGTTTACATTTTGCCGGCGAGCCGCGATCGGCGGCTCTCCGGCTGTTCACGGAGACACCCTCCGTGAACTGACATGGAAAGGCCGCTCGATGGTAACCCGCAGACGACCAGTTTACGCCAATCGGCGTTAGCTGGTCGTCAAGAGGTTAATGGCCAGTGCAGCCGTGCACATTTTGCAGTCCATGGAAAGCAAGTGCGTTCCCTGCCTTACTGGTTTGCCATCGCAGCATGTTTTTCTTAAATCGCATCCAAGATATGGATTTTTTTTCTATTATGGATTATTGAAATCCCAATGAATCAGGCCTAAAGTGCTTCCCTTTAAAAATAGCTACTTTTACCACAATAGTTTTTTCAAAACTTCTGAATGAATAAAAATTGTAACTGTTAAGAATAAGGATTAATTCTAGACCTAAAAGCTTCAGTTGAAGGTTTAAATCCCCCCACAATAGTCTTTAGCTGAACACTGTTATGGTAAAAAGAAAAAACAAAACACTACAAGAAAATGGTCAATAGATGTATTCTGCTTTTGCCTATCAAACCTGCTGTCTTTGATAAATGAAGCTTTATAAACAATACACTGAAGGCATTAACATTTTTAAAAGAATGATTGCTGAAGCGTAAATTTCAAAACATATATTTGTTTTGTTAAGCGGTGTTTTTGTGCCTGTGTCTGTGTTTTTTTGTATAACGCTTACAATGTTGTAACAGTCCTTATGCAACAAAATGGAGCAGCGGCTGCAATTCACTGAGCGTTCTCAGGCCTGTTACTGTGTTCTGCCGCCTTGTTGTTTGCATTCTCTCTTTCTTTTTAGGATCCTGTTTCTTTATTTATGGGCATTGGGCAGCATTTCCTTTCTAAGCAAGGGCCTTTTGACTATTTAAAAAAAAAGAAGATGCGAGGGCCCGTCGTTTTAATGAAGTCCATTCAATCAAGCAGCCCATGGAAGCATGCATATCCATGCCAGCCTACTAAATGACTGAGTAGGAGAACATGTCTGGACACAGACACCCTCCTGGGTCTGCAGAAAAACAAGAAATCCGTCCAGTTAATTCCTCTGTGAGCTAAAGACATCTATAGTGGGTTAATTTATTTTACCGTGAAAATATATTTGCATGCCCCCAGCACCCACTGTAGTGAAAATTCATGTCATTCTTCTTCTACAGTAGAGTTAATGTAAGAGCAACACAATCATATCCTGAATACACTTTGGGACTGATTTACTAAGGGAAAAGGTTGCAACTCGCAATCTTTCGGCTGAGTGCAGTGTATGTGATCTCTAGACGCAATGCGACCACTTCCGGCCCATCCTGTGATGCCACAATTTGCAGTGATCTGTGGATGACACATATCTGTTTACAAATGTGTTTCATTGAAATCCAACACTGTAATCAATATCATCTTCTTTTCTTCATCTCTCTTCTCCCCTAAGCCCCCCCCCCCCCCCCCCCCCCACCCCACCCATTGTATTTTTTTTTATTGATTGCAGAACTGCCAGCCACAGCCTGCATCTACTACAATCCCAGCAAGCCAGACTAATGGACCAATGTGGATCCTTAGTGGCAAATGTAAATAAGTTCTGATGGGAAATTAAAAAAAAAAAAAGTGGGGCTTGAATTTCCCAGCAGGCATCTTCACTGGTCCAAACCAATGTACTCTTGTCTTTGTCTTGTACAGATGTGCTGTAAGGTAAGTTAATGAGCATTTGTGTGATTGCATGCTCCACACACACACACACTTGGAGTAAGATGTTATTTCTGAATAGATCCATACTGTCCTAGCTGTCCCAAAAATAGCTTAGGCCCGGTTCACATTAGCGGTTGTTTGCCAAACGGACCGGATGACCTGACCGGATCCGGACCGGATCCGGATCGGAACCGTACGGTTCTGATCCGGATCCGATCCGGATCCGGTCAGGTTGCATCAGGTGGTAATCAGGATGCAATCCGGATCCGTTTGGCAAAGTTAACGTAAAAAAAAAAAAAAATGTTGGGGTCTGGGAGGTCAGCAGAAGGGGGACCTGTGGAATCAGGCCCTCTGCTGTTTAGCACTCACCTCCACCTCCGACATGCTGCCAACATCCTGCCAACACCTCCAGCTCGTGCTGCTCCACTCCAAAATGCTTGCCCATGTGTCCCCAGCCAATATCGCCGCAAAAATCCGCATAGGAAGTGGGGTAGAACATCCGGATTTCTCAGCCAGTGTGTTGTGCGGCCTCCGGTTCCCATTTGTTTGTATTGGCCGGATGGTGCAGTCCGGCTCCGCCCCGGATACGGCTGCCGGAGGGGCCGGATGAAAAAATAGCGCATGTTGGAACGGAGGCCGGAGTCCGGATCCGGCCCGGATCCGGTCCGGCTCCGGTTCTGCAGAACGGACCCATGTGAACGGACGCATAGGCTTTAATTGCTATGCCGTGCGTCCGTTCCGTCCGTTCTGCAGGCGGTGCGGCTCCGGCACGGCGATTCCGGAGGGCCACCGCAAGTGTGAACCGGGCCTTACACTGGAGGAGCAAGCTTGCTACTGTGTTCACACAACTGTGCTTACTAGTTGACTAACCTTTTAGCAGTGTTTGCTCTAGTTCAATATGACCCATGTAAAGGGTACTACCTTTTGGCTAAAAGCTGATGTTTGTTATTAAATTCAGGTCACTTTTGTAGTATCACTTATCTTCTCCGAAGATCTGCTGCCTACAGAACCTTAGTAAATCAGGCTCCATGTATTCATCTAATGATGCTCTTACTAATAAGGTCCACAGCAAGAAAGAGATACATTTTACAAAAAAAAATAAAAAAAAAATATATATATATATATATATATATATATATATATATATGTGTGTATATATATATATATATATATATATGTGTATGTATGTGTGTATGTATATATATATATATATATATATATATATATGTGTATGTATGTATGTATATATATATATATATATATATATATATATATATATATATATATATATATATATATGTGTATGTATATATATATATATATATATATATGTGTATGTATGTGTGTATGTATATATATATATATATATATATATATGTGTATGTATGTATGTATATATATATATATATATATATATATATATATATATATATATATATATATATATATATATATATATATATATATGTGTATGTATATATATATATATATATATATATATATATATATATATATATATATATATGCATATATATATATATATATATATATATATATATATATATATATATATATATATATATATATATATGCATATATATATTTATATATATATATATTTGCATTAATTATTAGATTATTAGACAAATTTCTTTTATTTACAAAACTCTTTCACTACAGGTCCACTTTAAATGTGAGGATTATTGAACTCTGTTTTCCTTCTTTGCTGACAATCTAAAGCAGAATTTCAGACCCATGTTTCCTCTGAAAAGCAAAAGGGCAACCCTACTTTCAGTATAAATATACATCCAGCCTGTGATGCTTTGAAAACTGTGAAGCCCACCTACCATGTTCCCATATGTGTCTTATAAGAAATATGAATGTGAAATAATAGATGCAAGATGCCAATCTGTTGCTGAAAGAAGAGTGGAATAGAGTGTGAATGTGACAGCAGTACTCACCCCCTAGTGAAGACCGCTGCAGACTGCCAAGTGCCCACAACATACGTATTGGTGTCCTTGGGTTCTGTGACACACTGGGCCTGTTCCTGCCATAATTCCTGTCCCAAGTATCCTGCTGGTCATTATAGTTCACCAAATATGGGATTCTACGGGACTCTTTAGCTAATAAACTGATTGAACAAGCTGGCAGGGAGATGGAGGGTTCACACTTGCGTCTGTGGAAAATAACCATGGTTCTATGTGGAAATGTTTTTTATTAAAAAAGCACATTTTACCGTGCATGTCATCCATGGTCAGCTGACAGCAGCTGACTGTCAGCTGTAGGAATCACATGCGTTATGCAATATTACGCTAAAAGCAGTCAGTTTTTTTCCGCAATTTCATGCGATCAAGTGAGGCCTAGGTGTCCTAAAGACTGGACCATTACGTTTCTATCTGTGAGGACGTATACTGTAATTGACGCCAGTAAGGTGATGGAGCCAGTCATACTTATTCCCACTTCCACCCAGACTAAGAGCTTGGAACTGTAACTTTACATCACTGCAGTTCATTATTAAACATTTGTTTGCCTTTGTTAGTCATTTGTTTTGAAAGATCAGTTATGTTTTATGTATATTTTGTAGTGGCGGACAGGGTGCAATGTAGAGGGTAGTGGGTAACAATCATGTATGGTCTACAATAGGAAGATGAGATACTATGCTTAAATATTATATATAAGTAAAACAAAAGACAATATAATCTAAGTTGTCTGGCACCTACAGGGATTAGTATATGCTGGATAATAATGCAGTTTCTAGTACATTACAGTAATTAAAAACAAGTTAAGACAAACTTATTGAGGCTAGGTGCCCACATAACATAACATGAAAAGCTGTGTTTTTTGTCATGTTTTATGTTAATGTTGTGTGCATTCTCGGTGCGTTTGCATTAGCGTTTTTTAACACAGATGAGTTTTTTAAGCGTTTTACGTGCGTTTTAATGCGTTTGCGGTTCGCATATATAAAACACATATGCGTTTTTATATTTACATTTATGCAAATCACTAGGAAGACAACAGGAAGCGGAAATACATCAGAAATCTTTATTTATAAAAAAATGCGTACACAACGCAATACATTGCGTTTCCATTGACTTTCATTATGTGCGTTTTTGATGCATTCATGTATGACCGTACACCTGATTGGCTGACTGGCGCCTGCTGACCAGATAAAGGTAGGAAATTGCTTGAACTGGTAGTGAGCAATTGTGTGTATTGCAGTTAGCATTCAGTTTAGAGGCAATGGGGGTGAAGTCCCTGAAAGTGAGAGATCCAGGGCTCGCCCGCATTTCCCTCTAGGTATTGCATGGTAGTTTGGGGACCCCAGCCAGTGAGAGAGACTGGGGCCCCCGGATGTCATGTGAACCAGTGTTTGTCATTTCATGCATAATATGCAACAAAACTAGCAATTTTAAAAACGCCAAAGTACAAACGCATACCCATATTTTTTTTTATGCGGCCCATTGAGTAACATTGGTGCATAAAACGCAGCATTTTACACAACACTAGCGTTTCTGCTATGTGTGCACCTAGCCTGAGGGTAACAGAGTTGAATTACTGCGCTGTACAAATAGCTTTGTGAATTCTGATGACCTGACATTGTGTTGTATAGTAATATCTAGCAATTTTGGTTCTTGCACTGGTAGAATGTGAGTATGGTAGAAAAAAAAATCAAGACATTTCAAAGTGAGAAGTTAAAAAATAGAGCAAAGATCACAAAATGATTGAAACTCGTCCTGTAATTTGTTCATGTTGCTTGATCCTCCATGAGCCTGCAGGTCAGCATCTTTGGTGCTGGCAGGCATGAGAAAACAAATGGACAGCACTAACTGCCCATATCTATAAACACACCCACTAACAATGCGATAGGCTAAAAGGTTGGTTTTGTTTTGGTTTTTTTTTAAATATTCGTATATACCCTCTAGATTGTAAACCTTTGGGCAGGGTCCTCCTCCTTTTGTGTCCTACCTGATCTTGCACCTCCATTACTGTGAACCCATGCTATGCATCTGAGTGAACCTAACTTGCCTAATCTCCATGCTCCATCCAGTGACTGACTAAGCATTACCTTGTACTCATACTGTGCTGCATGATCTGGTTTTCTTGTATTCCTGTATTGTCATATTGCTGTATGTCACCCCTAAATATTGTCTGTAACCTAAATTAATGTTCAGCGCTGCGTAATATGTTGGCGCTTTATAAACACAATAAATAAATAAATATACCTAGAGGGAGATACTGCTTGCTTTGCAGCCATTATCTTCCACAATACAACAAGGTTCACAGACAGGAAACTGTCATGGCCATGGCATGACATCACACTTACCTCAATATAGGCCACACAGACCTCCCTATTGATCTATCAGAGAAAATATAAATATTTCTCATGGGATAGGGGGTATCAGCTACTGATGGGGATGAAGTTCAATGATGCATTAAAGTTCCCCTTTAAATGCAACACTTTTTTATGAATAAACACCAACCCCATACCTCTGTATGGATCTATCACAGTGATGAGTGAGCCACTGACACACAATCCTCTGTATCCAGCAGGAGGCATACTCCCAGGCAGGTGCATCAGCTATGAAGCAAGAGCACACGGGCTCAATCTACCAACCAACCTACCAAACTTAGTTCACTTCACAATAAAAAGGTATACAGTCCTGTCCATCTTGACAGTTGGTATCAGTTTTGTATGTGTTTCTATGGCTGTGTACACACATAACAGGTGTACAGTTCCAATCTAGTCAGGTAAAGCTGGTAGAAAACTGATGCAAAACTGATTCAAAAATGACAGGAGTGACAGGACTGGACAGGAAATATGCAGATTTATGTGTGAACCAAGCCTAAATCCACTGATCCTCACTCTACTTTGGCCATTTATTCATGTTTCATGCTGATATCATGACATGTCTTCCTTTTTTCTGTTTTCTACCTTTAAATACTAAGACCCGGTTTACATAAGATCTGGTGAGTGGATCCGGTCTCCGTTTCACCGGATCCGGGTTGGCTCTGTGCACATTGGCAAACGGATTGTGAAAACTGATCTGATCAACGATGGATCAGATCGGTTTTCACTCTGTTTGCCAGCAAATACATACCTAATGGCAGCGGCAGAGGCTTCCTCTTCTTGTGTTGGGATTACACAGCGCGTCATGTGACTAGTCATATGACGTTTCATGTAGTCACATGATGCGGAAGAAGACGGAAGCCTCTACCACCGGCCTTTAGGTATGTATTTAAGGCCCAGTTACCCTGGCTCACCCACCCGCCCAGCTGCTGCACCCTCCCTCGCATACGAGAGGATTCGCCGCCGGGAGACTTGGGCGCAGGATACAGCCGGTATGGCTTATCCTGCTGCTGCTCAAGTTTCCGGCGGCATTAATTACTATTCCCCCTACAGGTCGACGTGGATGGTAGGGAATTATATAATTCGGCTTCCAGTTATTGCTGGGGGCCGATTTACAGTGTTTTAAAAGTAACTTCAGCTCCGTCTTCTGACGGCGCCTAAGTTACTCTCTGTGCGCCGCTATAGCTGTAATTCCTATTACGGTCCATGGTGGCGCCCACTGTGCCCAAGTCTCCTGCACTGGATTGCCAGTGTTCGCCCTCCCTCACCCTCCCACCGTTCAGGTTCTCGTCCCCACATCCCCCATGGAACGGTCCGTTTCTTCACTAGTTCCCCATTGCCCCGATGCAAAAGCATTTTTTGTCCGGTTCCGTTACGCTGAGCAGAACGGTCCGGAAAATTAGGGCCTGCTGCATTTTCTAGGTCCGGAACATAATGAACCAACGGAAGCATGTGAGCGGTCCAATAGGTTAACATTGGATCCTTTCACATCCGTTCCATTTGTACAGTATACGTTTCGGTTCCGTTCCGTAGAAAAACGTAGATGGGAACCGGGACTTGGATACGCTTTCTGCAAATGCCATTTTGCTTTTAGTATGGCTCTGTGAGTATAATATACAAATCCCCTGATGGGAAATGAACTCAAGGCCCTGCCACTGTAATGAAAGTCTTCTAATGTGTTAATCGCCACCATACTGTATAAGTATAACCAACATCCTCCACTGACAATAAGAACTTAATGTCAATTTTCCAGAATGGTAACAGTTACTGTAAAATAAAGCTAGGATGTTTTTCCTCTTTCTTGTGTCGCTAATGTACATTTACACAATCATTTACTCCAGTGTAGTAGGAAACATTGTCAGAGCCTTTTTACTGAACATATTTGCTTAAGACACCGGGGCTTATAGTTTGGGAATATTCAGCTCCTGAAAGTTTTTGTTAAGCTGTATTGAAAAGCCTCAATGGCTGGGAATACCATTCTAATGACATGGGAGCACAGCTTACTTAGAAGATGAAAAGAGACTTGTAGTCTCATAGCAAACTCTTACATTCGTCAAATAAGGAGCCCTAATGATGGGGTGAGAGCCAGTGAATGCCTAAAACAAACTATAGAACAGCTAAAATAAAGCAGCCAGGGGTTTAAGATATATTAAATTACCATGATTAGGAATTTAGGCATAGCTCAGTCCTGTTGGAGAGGCTGGGGAGACAGAAAGTACAGCTATTCATTTCTGGGGAGAAGGTCACGGGGTCAGAGAGGTTCACAGGACCTGCTTCCATTCTTATGCTAACACATAATACAGACACTGGGGCTTACTGGCCTGGAAGATATAAATGATTTTGCAATAATCCCGGGCCCTGTGTGTTTGCAAGAGGAGTAGCTCTATAGCTAATTGCAGCTCTGCCTACTTATATTACAATCAGGCTTGTTATGATTCCTGTGACAAGTAAGCAGTTTTTTTGTTTTATCCCCGTGGCAATATTGTGGAGTCAGGTGATAATGTTTGGGTGTGGGAATGCTTGGAAATATTCACTGTACTGCTGAATGGGGCAGCAGTGTTATGGTAAACATTGTAGTTTCTCTTAGCTTTCTATCTATTAGTTGTTGGCTGGATAGTGTAATGGTTAAGGGCTCTGCCTCTGATACAGGAGACCTGGGTTCAAATCTGTTCAGCAAGCCAGCACCTATTCAGTAAGGAGTTTCTTGGGCAAGTCTCCCTAACACTGCTACTGCCTACTGAGTGCGCTCTAGTGACTGCCTCGCAAGCGCTTTGAGTCCGACAGGAGAAAGGCGCTATACAAATACTGCAGTTATTAAAGGGGATATTATTATTATTTAGTATATGTATAGCGCCGACATCTTCCGCAGCGATGTACTGCAAATCTTTTTGATTGGCCTATAATTTACACCAAATACTACTCAATAAAGAGTTGTGAGTAATTAAATTAATTAATTAAAAACTATGCAATTGCATTTGTAAAAATTATGTGTGTGTGTGTGTGTGTGTGCGTGCGTGCGTGCGTGCGTGTGTGTGTAAGAAAAAGTATGTGAACCCTTATGTATTTCTGGTTATAAAATATGATCTGATCTTCATCTAAGTCACTACAATAGACAATAGACAATCACAGTCTGCTTAAACTAATACCACACAAATAATTAAATGTTTCCATGTTTTTATTGAACACACCATGTAAACATTCACAGTGCAGGTGGAAAAAGTATGTGAATGCTTGAATTTAATAATTGGTTGAACCTCCGTTGGCATCAATAACTTCAACCTGTAGTTGCAGATCAGACGTGCACATCGGTCAGGAGTAATTCTTGACCATTCCTCTTTACAGAACTGGTTCAGTTCAGCATTATTCTTGGGATGTCTGGTGTAAATCGCTTTCTTGAGGTCATGCCGCAGCATCTCAATCGGGTTGAGGTCAGGACTCTGACTGGGCCACACCAGAAGGCGTATTTTCTTCTGTTTAAGTCATTCTGTTGTTGATGTAATTATATGCATACATTTGCACTATGAATGTTTACATGATGTGTTCAATAAAAACATGGAAACATTTAATTATTTGTGTAGTATTAGTTTAAGCAGACTATGATTGCCTATTTTTGTGACTTAGATGAAGATCAGATCACATTTTATTAACAATTTGTGCAGAAATCCTTATAATTCCAAAGGGTTTGCATACTTTTTCTTGCTACTGTTTATATAACGGGTCAGCGTTTGCCCATTGTAAAAAATGTTCCTCTACCTGATTTACATTTTGAAATTTATCACTGGTGGTGACATCTGCCAGGTGATCTGTATGGATTGTTTGTTACTGAAAGTTCTATGCACAGAGGGAGATACTGCTTGCTTGGCAGTTGGAATCAGCCATTATTTCCCACAATGCAAACAGATTCACAGAGAGCAAACTGTCAGAACGATGATCATGACAACCCAGTGTGGTTTCACCACAATATCAGCACTATAGATCCCTCTGATGCACTATTAAAGAAAAGGTAAAGATTTCTTGTGGGAAATGGGGTATCAGCTACTGATTGGGATGAAGTTCAATCCTTGGTTAAAGTTCCTCTTTATGGGCAACTGTCACTAAATTTTTGATATTGAAGTAAAACCTGAAATAAGGCACTTCCTTATCAAGTACGTATTTTGTGGCCGTTTATGAGTTTGGTGCAAGGAAAAGCCAGCTCTCCTTGCAGCAGGTGTTCTAAGGGAATATTAAAGAAATATTGCCCCACTGATTCCCTAATTCCTCCCTCTCTGCACATAATTTGGGGTCCAACTATGCCAGTATTGGAATTTCAGTGTGTGAATGGCAAGTCGACAACGCCAAATCGCAGTGCTATGCGGGAGCAGAGCTTGCACCGAGATGACCTGCTTTGACCTTATCTGCACCTTACCAACATCCTGTTTATTTTTATTCAAATGTCAATATCTCTCAAAATCATACTTTTATTAGTAAGCATCAAGAAATAAGTCAAATTCTGCTTTTTCCCCTTGGTTTAGAGAGTTATCAACAAGTCACTCTTTGTATATTCCATGTTGAAGAGCCAATTGACTGTAAATTCTTTCGCTGGCAGGGGCGTAACTAGAAATCTCTGGGCCCCCTGGAAAAATTTGAATTCTCCCCCCCCCCCCTCCCCGGGCCTACTCAGGGCCATTTTGGGGACCGGAGGCAGGGGCGTAGCAATAGGGGGTGCAGAGGTAGCCACCGCATCGGGGCCCTTGGTCCAGAGGGGCCCCGAAGGACCCTCCCTCAATTGCAGTATTAGCTCTCTATTGGTCCTGTGCTCATAATAATCACTTCTGTAGATACTTTGAATAGTGATAATCATTAACAAACCATTCCACATCCCCTTCTTGCACCTCTGACAATGTAGTTGCCATTGGCAGGTCTTGGTGCGCCGTATCAATTGTTATGTATAGAGTGCTTGGGGGGCCCCATTGTAAAACTTGCATCGGGGCCCACAGCTTCTTAGCTACGCCACTGACCGGAGGGGTTGCAACATGAGGGGAGAGCTCGGCCACACATCAGCGGGGAGGAGGAACAGTCCCCCCTCTCTCACCTCGGGCTTTTCCCTCAGCGCTCCCCTCCAGCATCTATCAGCAGCAGCAGAGCGGGCAGGAACACATATCTCCATCCACCACGGAGGTCCGATCTCTAAGTGCCCCACGCTACTTCCTGTTAAAACAGAAAGTAGTGTCAGACACTTAAAGAGAGGAACCTCCGGCGGAGGAAAGCATGAAGGTATGTGTTCCTGCCCACCGCCTGCTGCTGCTGATAGATGCTGGAGGGGAGCCCATGCTCTCTCCTCATGCTGTGACCCCTCCGGCCCTCCAAAATGGCCCTGAGTGGACCCTAGAGGGGTGCAGGGGCTGCAGCCCCTATTGTTACGCCACCCACTAACCTGTCCTTGACCTAAATGACGTTAAACAGACTGTTTATTCTGTAATTTAGTGATGCCCAGGAAGGCAGGGCCAAACAAGCTCAGCCTGCCACAGGTGCTAGAACACCCCACCTGGCGAAGAACACTGGAATTGGTAAGAAGAGTGTTGGACTTAATCAAAATCCATTTTCATATGTATAGATGCAGTTTTTCCTGCAGTGAGATGCTCACACACAGCAGATTGTCAGTCGTTTAATAGCTAATGTGTGCAATATTGTATGATTTTTTTTACATATGGGATCATAGCTACAGTATGTTGTTGACAAACTACCCGTATTAGGTACAAAGTAACATACAGTCCCCTTCTAGCTGGAGTGCCCCTTTTATAGCACACGAAACAGCTGTTGTTAGGGCACTTATTTCATCCGATGTGATCCCTTTTGTACCTTTAATAAAGAGCATCCCCGGCATGAACTGCCAGAATCCTTTCATCTGTCCACATTTACAAGAGTGGCTAATTGGTTGTTAAAAGAATGAAAACAAGAGTGGCTAATTGGTTGTTAAAGGAAATCTATAGTGAGGGGGATACAGAGGCTGCCATCTTCATCCATCATTTCCTTCAAATATATATACATGTGCATACACTTTAGCCTAGCCACCAACTATATTTCCCCCGTTAGTATTATTATTGTTGTTGTTTTTATTATTATCATGTGATTTGCAGCAAACATGAAGCAAGTCACATCATTAGCTGTCCCATGGTGGAGAGGACAATGGAACTTCTTTTTCACAAGCGAGGGCCAATTTCGGCAAAGTCAATTCTTTTCCAGCATGTTTTGTGTTTTGGGAGAAAATGCAAGCAAACACAGACTGAACATACAGAATCTTTTTAACTTCACAAAGTGCTGATATGCTGTTATGTATACCTTAGCCTAGAGGTAATACATCCTATATTTCTCAGGCTAGCACTCCAGTCACTCCACAATTGCATTTGGAGACTGCTGATTCTGTGATCTGGAGTGCACTTCATTCATTCTCCTTGTAATTGGAATATTCCCTTCCTGTGGACAGGAAGTCTTTGCAGGTGCATTGACATCTCTCCCTAGAAGGGGATGGATTCTGTGGTGCTGACCATGGTTACATATAGTAGTCGACATGCACACACATAGGTATGGGGGATGGAAAGCAGCTCACAGAGCAACACATTTATGGAAAGCTTAGGGATGCTATGGCAATTACCTGCTTACAGAAGGGACATTATTTCAGCAGGACATCTTGTTCATCAAGAGTCTGAGGCTTGCTCTTCAACTGCACCTGAAAACTCAACTCAGGCAGCAATTCACTAGATATGCCCACCAAATTATTTTTCTTTACATCTTCCACAATCCTGTAGATTCCAGATTCCCAGAGTGCCTAGCAAGGATAATTATGTGATTACGGATGACATCCCAATACTTTCCTTTGCATTTGTCAACATGGAAGAACAGCCTTTGCCTATGTTATAGGGCAGGAGAAGTAGAAAAGGATTTATTCACTCTTTTATTACTTAGACATTCAAGCCAGAAAAAAATTCTTTAAATGGTTACAGACTTGACATTCAGTATGGAAATTTAACTGCACGACAAATAAGTCTTATTTTCTTAAAAGCAACACCTTCAGTTTGGAACTTATACATCACAAGGATTTTTGCTCTCATGATTTCAGATTTCTTATTTTGGTTTTATAAACAGAGCTAAAAACAGCAATTCCACATGATCCCTAATATCACAATTTCTAATATGTATCTGAATTTTCTCATTACTTCAGGTGTATAGTGAAAGTTGCAATGTTTCCTGCTCTGTGTATGTAATAACTCATGCAGAAAGGAGAAAGAAAGGAGAAACACTGGGCAGTCTATGGCCCATATGCAATTCACTTTTTCATCCGAGTTTTCTCCTACAGTAGGTGATATTTTTAGACTTGTCAATAAAATGCCTTTTAAGCCACCAGCAAGCAAACAAATACTCAAAATAATTCTGATAGTACCTTTTTACCTATTTTTTGGTACTTTTTCCACTGCAAAGTGATAAAAAGTTATTATAAATTGAAGATGAAAAATTATCTCCTCGGAGAAAACTCAGGTTAAGAAGTGGATTGCAAATGGGCCTCTATCTCAGTGCAGTACAGTCTTGGTGGTAAAAAAAAAGGTTACTGGTCCATATGCAATTCACTTTTTCACCTGAATTTTCTCCTAGGAGATAATTTTTCATCTTCAATTTATAATAACTTTTTAGCACTTTGCAATGGAAAAAGTACCGACAAGTACTTGAAAAAGTGCTATCAAAATATTTCAACTATTTGTTTGCTTGGTGGTGGTTTAAAAGGAATTTTACTGACAAGTTTGACAATTTCCCCAAGGAGAAAACTCAGGTGAAAAAGTGAATTGCATATGGCCCATTATTTGCAATGACATCTATTTAAAAAATGATTTATTTAGTACTGATATACTGTACATCATAGCAGTTTTTAAACAAAAGGTGGCTTCCCTTTAACTGTAAGAAGACATGGCCCATGTTCAATCATCTTTTTCTCCTAGGTTTGCTCCTAGGAGATCATTTTTCATCTTCTGTTTAAAACAACTTTTCAGCACAATTAAAAAAGTACCAAAAAGTACTGTTAGTACTTGCTAGTGGCTTAAAGTGTACCAGAGATCAACTAAAGTAAAGAATCGATACTTACCCAGGGCTTCCTCCCGCCCCATAAACACGTGTGAGTCCCACGCCATCCTCCCGCGATTTGCCGTTCAGCCGAGTTCAGCCCCGGTAACTGACTCAGTTGTGTCTGTCCGGGTCTACTGCGCATGCGCGGTAGATCCGTGCATGCGCAGAAGACCCAGACTGGACCCAACTGAGCCTGTTACCGGGGCTGATTGCAGCAGAACAGCAGACCGCGGGAGGACGGTGTGAGAAGCCCCAGGTAAGTATCGCTTCTTTACTTTAGTTGATCTTTGGTTTCCTTTAAAGCAATTTTATTGATAGGAAAATATCATCTAGGACCAAACTCTGTAGAAAAATTAGTTCAATACTAAATATTTATTATATTTCTTAATATCAGAGTTAGGTTTCCTGGAAAAGGAGGCCATAGCATTAATTAAAAATGTAATTACAGAGAGTCCTCTACTTACAACCGACTCAAGTTACATTGTTTCATGCATTTAAACAAAGAATGAAAGTAAGATCAGTTTATTGACTTGTCGCAGAAGTGAAATGGAGTTTCAGACAATGATGTGTAGATTGAGCACCTGGGGTTGAGGACGACGATGTACAAATCAAGACCAATATACAATGGCAAAAAATAGTTCTTAATTTTCTCTAAAAAGCCAGTGGATCCATGGATAGTTCGTTAACTGAAAGCAGGTGTAAATGATCATACCTACGAATCATACAGATGTTTTTTAAACTCTTATTTCTCTCTGCTTAAGGAATTAAGCTCACTGATGAACAAGTCTATCTCATATTCTAAACCTGGGCTCATATCCAGAAGACTGAAACACAGCTGCTGTTGTGACAATGTTTGAGTAAGAAAATGAAAGGTTATGCAAGGAAATGATAGACCATTATGCCTAACTTTTGTAGTGCATAAACTCATTGAAGGTATACTGCACATAATGATATTCATAAAATAAAAATGGAGAAAAACATAATGACAAAGAATAATCATAGGAGTCATAGAAGTCATCAGCCATAGTAGTTTAATATATAGAATGATGAGCTGTTAAAGGAAGGCAGGCGGGTTGTAACAACAGACCCTTCAAGGGATGCAGCCGCAGGGGGGCCCAGAAACCGCAGGGGGCTCCATGGGGAAGAATTTTCTTCTCCATGTCTTGAGAGACTGACTTCAAAGGGCACGCAGAGAAAAAACTTTCTGCTCTATGCACAATTGTTCTAATGACTGCATCTGCTCAGCCACTGATAGGGAATCATATAAACGTTTGTAGACAGAGGTTTGTAGACAGTTTGTAGACAGACTATTCAGTGTGTAGCAGGCTCTTGTATACCATGCCCAGCCCCCAACCTCTCTACCCCTCCCCAAGTGCTGTGTACTGTCTTGATGCTGGAGAAATCTGCAGAGCCAGTTCTGCTCCATTATAGATGGACAGAATGAGTGTAATAAGTTGAGGCTAGATGCACACTCGTCTATCTGTTTTCATATGTGTTTTCTGCACATCATGTGTGTCTGTATGTGTGAAAATATGCATGTTTTATCACAGAAGTGAATATAATTGATAGAGAAAATGTGTGCAGTGTCTTCACAGCTGTCTGTTTTTACCTGTTCAGAAAGCAGTGGGGGCGTGTTGGTGGGGGGGGGGGGGGGGCATCCAAAGTTTTTGCAGGTAGGTCCAGTGATTTCTATTTACGCCCCTGAACGTAGGTTGATACTTGAATACTAAGAATACTTTTCAAGTATTTTAATTGTATTTTAATCATGTGTTTTTATTGGATCATAACACAAGCTGAGGTTGCAAGAATCTAGGTCCAGTGCACACTTCCAAGAAGGATTGGAGGTTGTCCAATGAGATGTCTCCTTGACTTGTCCTATCATTTTTATGAACTGTTTAAGTTTAGCATGTAGGGAATCCGAGTTTTAAATGCTTCTCCCATGTGTCTTACAGGCACAGTACAGTGACAGATTGGTCAGGCTCATAGCCCGCAGGTGCAATACAACTGTAGATTGGACATGCTAGCAGGGGCGTAACTACAAATCATGGGGCCCTGCCACAAAATATTCACCCTTTCCCTTGCCTCCCCTTGTGACCCCTGCAGCCTGGTGTCCCATCTTTCAAGGGTCATAAGACAAGTTGTGACACCACAATCGTCACACTCATAACAAGTGTAGCCACAGAAACACCTGATCTGGAGGATGGACCCCTGTATCGGAGGAAGTGAAGTAGTATTTGGGGCCCCCTTACAGCTCTAGGCCCCCCTGCAGTCGCAGAGGCTGTTCCCCTGTAGTTACACCCCTGCATGCTCGTTAGATCCCCATACAGATAAACAGCAACCCACAGCTGTCTTTTAAAACGTTCCACTTGGTCGGATCTTCTTTTCAGTATACTTTTACTCTTGTCATTGTCTTTGAAACTTTTTTCCTGAAAGATCATTTTTTATCTTATGTTTAAAATAACTTTTCAGCATTCTGCAATTGAAGAAGTACCAACGAGTAGGTGAAATAGCAGTGTCAAAATTATTCTATGTGTTGTCTTACTTGCTGGTAGCTTAAAAAGCTTTTCATTGATAAGGTGTGCAATATCACCTAGGAGAAAACTTAGGAGAAAAAGTGAATTGTATCAGGCCCTATTTGTTAACTAAAAAAAACTTTAGTTGCAGGTTTGTACAGGCCTTATGGGAAAATGGATGTACAGGATTTTGTAATAGCTGTAAATGGAACAAATTCAGAATGGTTAAAGTGGACCTGAACTCTTGCACAGGACAGAAGGAAAACATAGAGAAATGTACTCTGTATATATTAAGAGAGTTTAGCCCCCTCATTTGTGTCTAATCACAAGTTGTAATCTGATCTCTCCTCTGTGTCACATGACTGCCTATGGCAGAGATGGCAAGTAAGCCCATTTGAAAGTACAGGCTGTAAACAATATGTCTGCTTTCATGAATCAGGAAGTAGAAACAGGACAGATTTATTGCAGGATTTGTATCAGCTGTAACAAAGATGTTTTTTGTTGTTGTTCAAAGGTTATTATGCTGTTGTGCATCTTTTAGAGGAGAGAGGAGAGAGGAGGTCAGGTCCGCTTTTAGTAGTGATGTTAATACTCAAAACCAGTTATTTTTCATTCTTTCTAATAATTATCTTTTACATAACATACATTAATGGCCTCAATTTACTAAGCTTAACTCCTGTCTTTAATAACTCTTCAGAGCTGTTTTACAGTTATCACCATGGTGATATAATTGTGATAACTGTAAAACAGCTCTGAAGAGTTATTAAAGGCAGGAGTTAAGCTTAGTAAATTGAGGCCAAATTGTGATGTTGCCATTGCCGAAGACTTTACAAACTTTATTTTTTAGCAAAGTATATTTATCAAATCTCACGAAGATACTGACATCTTGCAAAAAAGATCTTGACTAACTGACATGATGAGGCGTAAAATCTGAAATTATTTAATATTGATAAAGTTTACGGTGCGGCTGGGCAAAACAGGTATGGAAAGCATCACTCAATGCCAATAAGCAGCTTCAAGGGTGCATATATTTCTGTGACGTATAAGGCAAAGAGAACAACTCAAGATTTAAGCAAAATATGGTAACTGTACGAATCACCTGACAGGCCACATCTTGAATGCAGCTCTGCACGCTGTACAATAATAAGGCTCAGAAGATTTGGAAAGAGTCCAAAGGTGAATGATTAAAGTAATGAATAGGGTGGGATAGCTAACTGCAGAGACTGAATTTGTTTTGAAAAAGGAGACAAGTTAGTCATGATTAAATGTCATGTATGTATACATCCAAGGTTAGTCTATAGACCTATCACATTACCTTTTCCATCCCAGGGGCAATATATCAAATAAAGCACATGAATTATGCATACATGCAAAAAAGGGGACTGGAAAAAAGGGGGCAGGGATTACCGCTAATAGAATATCACTTTAATTAGCAATATTTTACTGCTTGTTTCCAATAGTTAAATATCGTCATTGTGTATCGATATTTTACTATGGCTAAACCTAACCCTACTCTCAGACAGTACCCTCCCTCCACTGACTGATGTTTAATGTTAAGCCCCCGATTCCCGTGATTCAATTGAGTGCCTCCGAAACGTAGCTTCTTTGCCGTTAATCGTGCACCTTTGGGTGCTGAAATTAACCTTCTTTACTGCATATCGGGGCCATTATAAAAGATGCAATTTGCAGCAAAGATGGTAAATTTTGGTACGACTGTGCGCCCATATTTCCGTTCTTTGCCACACGGCTTTTATAATAGACGCCTATGGCAGCGCCTTTTTTCCATATCAGTTCTTATGTCCTTTTTTCCAGTCTTCATGAAGCGTATATGGAGAAACAAAGGTTTTACCATAAAATTACTTTTTTATGGTTATAGTAATTAAACTATGGAATTTCCCACTGCATGAAGTGGTAATGGCAAAATCACTAAAAATATTTCAAGAGGGCGAAGTTATTACCAATTATATACACATAAATAATTACTGTAGGACAGGCATGGAACTTTGATGCAAGAAGTTCCTCTAACTGCCATGTGGAATAGGGAAGGGTTTTACCCCTGTGAGATAAAAGTGGCTGCAGATTCTCAGGAGTTTTGTTTTGCCTTACTCTGGATAAAACAACTCTAGTACTCAGCAAGACAAAAAAACTTGTTAAGAAGTAATGCAAACTCTCAAAAAAGCAGTGCGATCATACAACCCGGGCTCATGCTCCATAGTTAGTCATGGCCACTAAGCCCACTTGATTTATAACTCACCCATAAGGGTTTGTGGCTTACCAAGAGACTGGCACCACTCTAATCCATCCTTAGCACTGCTGCTTGCCTCATCCACCTCTTATCTCACACTTCAGATGCTGCTCCTCTTCATCAATCCCTCCGCTCACTGCCTATTCCCCAGAGAATGCACTTCACATTTCTAACTCAAGCCAATAAATACTCCACAACCTGTCCCATTCATATGTTGCTGCACTGATTTCCAGATAACATGCCAAAACTTTTGTACTTCTCCTAAACTTTCATCATATTTATCACTAGGGATGGTCGGTAATTTCTGCCGGAAAGGAAATTTCCAATTTTCCAATCAGAAGATTGGAAATCACCATTTGGTAATCAGATTTCTGTGGGAATCCGATTTACCGCGACTCGGCAATGTTTGGCCAATCACAGCCCGTGGCAATCAGATTTCTGTTTTAAACAGCCTGTATTCTCTGATTGGTTGAATGCTTACCAGTTTAGAAGTATTTAGGCAATGAATTGTTATGTAAAGTAATGGTTTTTAAAGGAGTCTGTAATATTTTGCAGACATCCGCATAATATTGCGAATTTCGTAAAAAAAACATTGTTTTTGGAATTTGAAAATCTCATTACCATCGGTATACCACGGCGTATGCATGGCCGCGTGTTGAGACATCCCACACGTGCTCACATTACTCTGGTAACCATGTGGGCTGCATGCATGCGGATTGCAGAGCCCGGAGCCAGCGGGAGACACAGACAAGTATAGTGCACCAGGCACCAGAGGAGCACATTTGTCATTAGGGGGGACAGTGACATCGCTTGTCGGTCGTCACGATATCACTTGCCTATACCACCGCGCACCCGATAGACCACGACAGCCCAACATCGTGCAGCATTTCCGATCAATACATGCGACCAATTTTGAACTGACATTTGTTGCATTGTCGATCTGCATGCTCCTGGCGGCACAAATTTTAATCCGAATGAATTATCGAATCAGATGGTTGACTGGCTGCCAAGTCAGTAGATGTATGGCCACCATAAGTTTTCTCCTAGGAGATCATTTTTCAGCTTCTGATTAAAATAACTTTTGCTCTCTGCAATTGAAAAATTACCAAAAATTAGGTGAACAAGTACTGGCATAATTACTCTGAGTATTTTCTTACCTGCTGGTGGCTTAAAGGGATACTGTAGGGGGGTCGGGGGAAAATAAGTTGAAGTTACCTGAGGCTTCTAATGGTCCCCCGCAGGCATCCTGTGCCCACGCAGCTACTCACCGATGCTCCGGCCCCGCCTCTGGTTCACTTCTGGAATTTCAGACATTAAAGCCTGAAAACCACTGCGCCTGCGTTGCCGTGTCCTCACTCTTGCTGATGTCACCAGGAGCGTACTGCATAGGCCCAGTATGGTCTGTACCTGCGCCGTGCGCTCCTGGTGACATCAGGGGAAGTGAGAACACGGCAACGCAGGCGCAGTGGTTTTCAGACTTTAAAGTCTGAAATTCCAGAAGTGAACCAGAGGCGAGGCCGGAGCATTGGGGAGTGGCTGCGCGGGCACAGGATGCCTGCGGGGGACCATTAGAAGCCCCGGGTAACTTCAACTCATTTTCCCCCGACCCCCCTACAGTATCCCTTTAAAAAGCAAAACTTAGGAGAGTGAGTATTTTATAGTAAGCATGTTTCTAGCTATCAACCAATCAGGTCCAAAGTACCATTTATCTAAAGCAGTTCAGAAAATGAAAGCTAATACTTGACTGGTTCGTGTTGTCAAAAATATTCAGTCCCCTTATTTTCCGGTGCTGATAAGCCAAGTCTGCTTTGTAATTTGCTGCTGTGGCAACAGAAGACACTGCCATAATCAACCACATGAGAAATACCTTATTCTGATTTTGTTATCTATCTTGTCGCATTTGACGCACAGCTTATAGCCACCTGCCATATAAAGTGACATAAATATTTTTTGTCAGTTCCATTTGGAACTAGCAGGAAAGCTAAGTTCCATTTTCTATAGATTCTTGCCATACGTTGGCGTGGGAGTATTGTTTCATGCATGCTGCTGAAGACAGTTACAGTATAAGCTGCTGGTCCTAACATACTGCACTCTGCATGAACTCAATGTTATTTAAAAATACAGACAACTATCGCAAAAAATGGATAAAATTTAAAAAGACTCTGTAACAAAATGTTGAGCCTTATTTCTTCTATCCTATAAGTTCCAATAGCTGTTCTAATGTGCTATGTCTTACTGCAGCCTTTCCTAGTTGCACAGTGGCTGTGTTATCTCTGTTATATGATCTAATCTTCCCTCCTCTGTCGGGTCTGTCGGGCTCAGGCAATCAGGGTGGAACGCGCTGTGCTGCTTGTGATTGTATAGAAGCTATACACACCCTCTCCAGGACCCCTGCACACTCTGTATGACTCACACACTGAGTTACTCTCAGCCTATCACTTGCTATGTCTTTTGTTTGTAAACACTGTATACAAATGGCAATTACAAGCCAGGATTGCAGCAGGGAGTGGCAGAAACAGCACAGAGGGGCCCAGGAGAACATAATGAATAGAATGGTATGCTTTTTATTGTAATAATTTTACAGTACAGATTCTCTTTAAAATATATGTAAACATATACAAATAAGAACTATGCTTTTTCCCCGAGTAAAATGAGCCATAAATCACTTTTCTTCTATGTTGCTGTCACTTAAAGCAAGTAGTAGAAATCTGACAGAACAAACAGGTTGTGAACTAGTCCATCTCTTCATGAGGGATTCTCAGCAAGGCTTATATTCTTTATAAAGACATTCCCTGAAAATGATCTGTACAATGATGCTGGCCAGCCTCCCTGCTCACTGCACACTTTTTTGGCAGTTGGAGAGAGTAACTGCCATTGACTAAGTGCTTTTGAAACTAAACAAAACCCTGAGCCTGAGAATCCCCCCATGAGGAGATGGGTTAGTCCAAAACCTGTCGGTTCTGTCAGATTTATACAACCTACTGTAAGTGACAGCAACATAGGAAAAAAGTAATTTATGGCTCATTTTACTCTGGAAGAAACATACTTCTTGTATGTATTTGTTTACATGTATTTTTAATTTTACAATTTTCGCGATAGTGGTCCCTTAATTATGGTGTTTACCCTGTTTCTTGAAAATTTCCATGCAATAAGTTTATGGTTTGAATTTTTTGAATCTTCACGCCCTCCGCTCATTGGTGTAGAAAATAGACAATAACAGGCAAGGATGTCTGCAGCTTTCCGTCTTATAAATTAAGTTATACGGTTTTTATAGAAAGAAGTTTATTATGCGCACTTGCGTATACACAGTAATTTCTAGATGCCGGCATGGAACAAGAAGATCTTGTCTGCCGCTATGTATAATGGGACCTATTCATCTCACTGACAAGCAGAAAATCACCAAAGAATAAATGAATTAAAACAACTCATCAACACAGATCATGTGACCTTACACCTGCATTCAGAAGGAGGCGGCCAGATCAGCAGGGCTGCTTATAGTACATTGCAAATGCTCTTTTAGTAGGGACTGTAGGAGGAGATGCTGTAATCCTTTAATCATCGCGGCTTTTAAGCTGATTGGACCTATGCAGAGTTTCCGTTAGGTCCAATATGTTGGCTTTCATTTTTTTCAACGTAACGAGCAGCAGCCTTCAAAGTGGCATCTGTTTGTCCTAATAACTTGATTGAGGCACCATCAATTCCAACAGGAGATTTAGGGGCATTTTGTACTTTTCTTTGTGGCTGACATGCATTACAACCAGAGATGCAAATAATTCCAGAGCACAAAGACCATTTTGTTATGTGAAAACAGTCAGATCTGGGCCGCCTATGGTGCTGGGAATAAATGCTAGAATGTTTTACATGACAGATATATGTTGTACTTTCGTGTTATTCCCAAGGGAGATTTTTTTTAGTTAAGTGTAGAAAGGGATAATCAAAGAAGGGAAGATTTGTTAAACCGTTCCCTTTTGTATTTAACATTTCAGATACTTGGGGCATATCCAGATGTTGAAAAATTAATCAAATGAGATAAATAAGATTTCAGCAATTTTCTTCTCCATCCGACACGTCTTATCGAGGCTGTTTCACAAAGATTGTCTCACAAATGACCTCACCTGAAGGAGGCGCCCCACCTGTATTGCAGGTCTTGCACATTTTTACAGTCCTCTGACGTAGTGTGCAGGAACCTCACCCATATTGCAGGTCCTGCACGTTTTTAGAGACCTCTGATGAAGCGTGCAGGACACATGCTACATGTGAGGCCGCCTCCTCCCTGGTTATACTTCATGGTTATACTGTACTTCATTCCGTGGGTTTGGGTAAGTGCTGGTGGTTATTGAATGGGTGCTGTCTCATAATTGGTTCCTTCACCTACAGGGATTGGACTGATGTGTTTGCAGGATTCCCACTGTTATGTATTTTACTTTGTATCTATTTCATTTTTGCAACTAGCTAATTTTTATAGCACTGAGTGAGCACTCTTTGAACGTATGCAAATTATAGCATGGAGCACTTTCCTGTATATATTTCTTTGTAACTTTACAATTGGTCACATGAACTTGTATATAAGTTTTGATCATGTTGTGCACTTTAAGTATTTTTTGTTTCAGTCATTTATTTTTAACCTCTTGACGACCAGTTAACGCCGATTGGCGTAAACTGGTCGTCTGCGGGTTACCATGGAAACTTTCTATGTCAGTTCACGGAGGGTGTCTCCGCGAACAGCCGGAGAGCCGCCGATCGCGGCTCGCCGGCAAAATGTAAACAGGCGGGGAAGAAATCCCCGCTGTTTACATCATTCGGCGCTGCTGTGCAGCAGCGCCGTAAGGCAGATTGGCGATCCCCGGCCTCTGATTGGCTGGGGATCACCGGCATATGATAGGCTGAAGCCTATCCTTCAATGCGCAGGACGGAAATCCGTCCTGCGCAGCTCACAGGGGGAGGGAGAGGGAGGGAGCGGGCGAGACGGCGGAGAACGCTGCGGAGGGGGGCTTTGAAGAGCCCCCCCCGCTAAGCAAATGCAGCCGGCGGCGATCAGACCCCCCCAGCAGGACATCCCCCTAGTGGGAAAAAAAGGGGGGTAGTCTGATCGCCCTGCTGCACTCCTGATCGGTGCTGCGGGCTGTAGAGCCCACGCAGCACCGATCACTGAAAAATCCCCTGGTCGGCAAAAGGTTAAACTCATTTACAGTGAGTGACCTATGGATTTATTGATTATTGTGTTTTGATTTTCCAGTGATGAATTTTAAAGTAATGTATTGCACTAGCACTTTTTTGACCTTTGATATACTGTATATTATACCCATAGCCAGGAGTTGACAAACAAATTATTGTAGGCAGGGAGTTGGTAGTTTTTAATTGTTTTTATTGGTATTACTGGGTTTTCAATACTATTGAATAAAATAAAGATATTTTACTCCCTGCATTAAAAAGCCACAGATTATATCTTTGAACTTTGATACTTGTACAGGTTTTGCAGCCTATCCCCTTTGCACTTACACATTGACGTTAAATTAAAGGGAACCTGAAGGAAGTTGATTAACCACTTGCCGACCAGGGGATGTTACACTGATCGGTGCTGCGTGGGCTCTACAGCCCGCAGCACCGATCAGCAGTGCAGCAGGGCGATCAGACTACCCCCCTTTTTTCCCCACTAGGGGGATGTCCTGCTGGGGGGGTCTGATCGCCGCCGGCTGCAGTTGCTTAGCGGGGGGGGCTCTTCAAAGCCCCCCTCCGCAGCGCTTTCAGCCCTCTCGCCAGCTCCCTCCCTCTCCCTTCCCCTGTGTGCTGCGCAGGACGGATTTCCGTCCTGCGCATTGAAGGATAGGCTTCAGCCTATCATATGCCGGCGATCCCCGGCCAATCAGAGGCCGGGGATCGCCGATCTGCCTTACGGCGCTGCTGCGCAGCAGCGCCGTATGATGTAAACAGCGGGGATTTCTTCCCCGCCTGTTTACATTTTGCCGGCGAGCCGCCATCGGCGGCTCTCCGGCTGTTCACGGAGACACCCTCCGTGAACTGACATGGAAAGGCCGCTCGATCGAGCGGCCGTTTCCATGGTAACCCGCAGACGACCAGTTTACGCCAATCGGCGTTAGCTGGTCGTCAAGAGGTTAAAGGACAACTGAGGTGAACGAAGTAAGACGGATATAGAGGTTGTCATATTTATTTTCTCTTTGGCTGCAATAGTGTGTGAATCACACACCTGAAACAAGCATGCAGCTAATCTTGTCAGATTATTGTCAGAAACATCTGATCTGCATGCTTGTTCAGGGGTCTGGGGCTAAACCTATTTCAGGCAGAGGATCAGCAGGACTGCCAGGCAACTGGTATTGTTTAAAAGGAAATAAATATGGCACCCTCCATATCCCTCTCGCTTCAGTTGTCCTTTAAGCGGGAACTATTTATTGTGAGTGATGTTTGTGTGTAAAAGTGCTGAAAAGTTGTTTTATAAATAATGTGAAAAATAAGTAAATATCGTTCAAAAGATGTGTGAATCATCCCTGTCCTGTGTTAATATAGATCCACATAAGGGATGCACCTTCCTAATATCCAAAATTATATATTTTTTTTCTGTAACTGATGAACTAGTGCACCGAGCATAAAAGATACATGGAGGTAGCTCCTGGTTATGGGGGCAGATGCTCATATTTTTGACAATTTCTATACTTATGACTGTTGTGTTTACAGCTGTTGTTACCTATATCATTATGTTCTTAAAACTGAAAAATGTTTGGCCATTACTGGTTTACTCAAGCTTTAACCATGGACTGATTATTCTTGTTTTGTACATCTCATGTTTATGCATCTGTTTGGAGAGGTCACTTGACCTCCTCTTACCTCTGTATGTAAAACAGTCTGTTGAAACTAAAAGATGTATGGAATTGCCATTGTTCACCTTTTTTTCTGAAAAATAGCTGTAATGCTATCTTGCAAACAAGACCTGCCCATCAAAAACTGTGCTTTAAGCGTTTATACAGTAAAAGTGAAAACTGTGCTAGTTTTTATGGTGTCATAGGAGAGTTAGGTTGTAGACAATTATTATTATTATTGATTTATAATCTACATTTTATTATTAATTTATAATCTAAAGTGGCGCTATTATCAATTTGGTTTTTATAGTAGGAGCTGGTCAGCACCTTTGATTGGCACAATTTCTATTAGTTCCTGAGCCAATGGAAATGGGAATGTCAGCAGATCTGATTGCTGTCCCACATATGAGCTGATTGTAAGGCTAAGTTCACACTGAATGCATTGCAATGTGCATGCAGCACACTTCAAGGGATTTCAAAATTAGTATCTTCTGGTAATGGGTGTGTCCTCTGCACCATTCATTTGTAACGCGGGTGTAACATGTGCATCGTCCAGTGGAGCACAGCTCAGCTAGGCTTTTTACAATGGAACCTGATGCAATGCGGATTCAACACACCAATGTGAAAGGGCCCACTGTTGATGATTTAATAACGCACCCCAATGTGCATAGTGTAAATGCACCCTCAATGTTTTGCTGCTGTGCATAGGTCTGTTTCGCATTATATACAGTATATCCTTTAGGATTTCAGTTTAGCTCTTAAACGATAAGCAAGGCAACAAAAGAAATATAATTAAACTTACCTGGGGCTTCTTTCAGCCCCTAGAAGTCAATTGTGTCCCTTGCCGCAGCCCCGGTGTTCTCCGGGGTCCCACTGGCAACCTCTAAGGATCGCGGACCCCCAATGAGTCAGCATCTTCTGCGCATGCGCAGCCGCGTGCAAGTACCTGAAAGTGCACATGCCCATGTCATCGGGAGCATACTGCACCTGCACAATACTACTGTGCGGGCAAAGACTGAAATGGTACATTAGCAGACCATAAATGTGCAGTTTATAACCAAAGGCTTCAAATACCCTTTTCCAATCACTGAAGATGACATCAGCGTTACAGATTGCCCAGCAAGCTCATGGTGAACTAGATCTCCTAGGAATGTGAAAGGGGTTAAAAGGGACCAAAAAACCCTCTTACTATATTGGTATGCAAAACAGAAATGTGCCTTCTTAAAACAGAAGTTATTTGCGATTATTGAAGTTAGAGGAGCATTTGAGATCTCCCACAATACATCACTGCTAAATATGCAAACTGTCCCTTTGTTGTCCCTGAAAGCTAAACACACCTCCAGAACCGTGGGAATGCAATGAAGTGTTACCTTGTTAAAGGACCTCTGTCGCAAAAATCTTAAAATTTAAAATACATGTAAACATATACAAATAAGAAGTACATTTTCTTCCAGAGTAAAAATCAGCCATAAATTACTTTTCTTCTGTTGCTGTTACTTACAGTAAGTAGTAGAAATCTGACATTACCGACAGATTTTGGACTAGCCCATCTTCTTATGAGGGGTTCTCAGGGTTTTCTTTATTTAAAAGCACTTAGTGAATGGCAGTTGCTCCGTCCAACTGCCAAATAAGTGTGCAGCGAGCAGGGAGGCTGGCCAGCATCTTTGTATAAATCTTTTTCAGGGAATGTCTTTATAAAGAATAAAGGCCATGCTGCGAATCCCCCATGAAGAGATGGACTAACCCAAAACCTGTCGGTAATGTCAGATTTCTACTACCTACTGTAAGTGACAGCAACATAGGAGAAAAGTAATGTATGGCTCATTTTACACTGGAAGAAATGTAATTCTTATTTGTATGTGTTTTAAATTTTAAGATTTCCGTGGCAGTTCCTCTTTAACTCCACAGAGAGCCACAATAATCCAAAATACATATACTGTAGACTGTTTTGGACATCAGAAGATAGACACTGGATCTCAGGTTAACCAGCTGAGCGGTCTGGACGAGCTCAGCTCGTCCAACACCGCCAGCGGCTGCCGCTCAGGCCCTGCTGGGCCGATTTTAATGAAATAAAAAGCAGCACACGCAGCCGGCACTTTGCCAGCCGCGTGTGCTGCCTGATCGCCGCCGCTCTGCGGCGATTCGCCGCGAGCAGCGGCGAAAGAGGGTCCCCCCAGCCGCCTGAGCCCAGCGTAGCCGGAACAAAAAGTTCCGGCCAGCGCTAAGGGCTGGATCGGAGGCGGCTGACGTCACGACGTCGGCTGACGTCGATGACGTCACTCCGCTCGTCGCTATGGCGCCGATATAAGCAAAACAAGGAAGGCCGCTCATTGCGGCCTTCCTTGTTTATTCTGGGCGCCGGAGGCGATCGGAAGATCGCCTCCGGAGCGCCCTCTAGTGGGCTTTCATGCAGCCAACTTTCAGTTGGCTGCATGAAATAGTTTTTTTTTTATTTAAAAAAAACCCTCCCGCAGCCACCCTGGCGATTTAATCAGAACGCCAGGGTGGTTAATAACAGCAATGAATGGAAGGTAGGAATGCAACACCACTCCTGGTTGAACAATCATCACCAAAGTAGATTTTGCTGGCTAGAACGGTCCATTTTTTAGCCAATGTGTACCACAGGATCTGTTTTGTTTTCATTGTACCCAATACAGTGCTTCAGCGTCCATGTCCACTCCGCTGGAAAAATTGCTGCAGTGCAAAACTTGCAGTCCTTTCAGTGAAGGGTGCGGAATGGATCCGTTCGAATTTACCAATTGTAAATGGATACATTGTTTAACATTGAATCCATTCGCATCTGTTATGCTGGAATTACACGATACTTTTTTTTGTAAGAATCGTTCCGATAGATGCCTTTGATGATAAAATTCCGACATGTCCGATGTTCCGCTCGATTTGTTTCCGCTCGATTTCTTATAGAAGTCAATAGAAAAAAAGATAAGAAAAACGAGTGGAAGATAATAGAATTGAGCATAAAATCTAATGGTTAATAGATCGCGCCGAATCGAACACAAAAAAAGTATTGTGTAATCCCAGCATTAGGCCCCGTTTACACTTAGGCCTCAATTCATTAAGCTTAACTCCTGTCTTTAATAACTCTTCTGAGCTGTTTTACAGTGCAGTACAGCCCGGCGGACGTCCGATGATGTTATCGCGCCCGCGTGGGATGCAGAAGTGCCGGGGCTTGGAGCGCAGAAGAGCCCGACCTGGCAGCAGGCCTGGCCAGGTCGGGTCGGTCACCGGAGACCACCGCGAGGCTGCGGAGCGGCGGCGAGGGCACCTCCTGCCTGCCACTGGCTGGAGGAAGCCCCAGGTAAGAGGATATTGATTTTTATTTTTTTACCCCCCTCCCTGAACCTTCCCTTTAAGCTTAGTGAATTGAGGCCTTAATCAGTTGCTCTCAATTATAACTGAAAGAAAACTGATTTTCAAAATAATGCCCATGTTTTCCTATGGCACCTTTCACCCTTAAAGAGGAACTCCAGTGAATACAATGTAATAAAAAAAAGTGCTTCATTTTTACAATAATTATATATAAATGATTTAGTCAGTGTTTGCCCATTATAAAATCTTTCCTCTCCCTGATTTACATTCTGACATTTACCACATGGTGACATTTTTACTGCTGGCAGGTGATGTAGCTGCTGCTTTCGGTTTTGGCAGTTGGAAACAGCTGTAAACAGCTATTTCCCACAATGCAACAAGGTTCACAGACAGGAAACTGCCAGGAGTACCATGGTCCTCAGAGTTTCTTGTGGGAGGGGTTTCACCACAATATCATCCATACAGAGCCCCCTGATGATCCGTTTGTGAAAAGGAATAGATTTCTCATGTAAAAGGGGGTATAGGCTACTGATTGGGATGAAGTTCATTTCTTGGTTACAGAGGTACTTCACTTGCTGTATTCGAATTGCTGTTATTGTCTCCACTTTATTGCCTGATGAAGCAGGTTTAGCCTGCGAAACGCATTGCAACCCTGGGGTACACTACAATAAATGTATGTGTTTAACTTTAGACAGTTTTTGTTTCTACTTTATGGAGGTAAGTCCACCACTTCCTCCTAGCAAATTTTAAAGGTTTTATCTACTTTTATCCTGCTGGCGCCTCTGTTTTCCTACTGCTATTTCTTGGTTACGGTTTGTCTTTAACGCATTTTAACTGAAATGGGCCATTAGGATCCGTTCAGCTACGATCCGTGACCATTTTTAATTGCCAGTGTGAACCGGGCCTAAGGCCATTCGCGTTTTTTTGCGGATCGTACTGATCTGGCCATCAGGATCAGGAAAAACTGTCAGTTTTTACAGCCAGTAAGCTGTAAACTGTCAGTTTTCTATATGTTACTATGTAGCTGCAAAACCTTCCGTTTCCGTTCTGTTGAGCAAAACGGTCCGTAAAATTAGGGCCTGCAGCATTTTTTTGTCCGTTCAGAGGAACAGACCACGGAACCGTGCAGCAAATGCAGATGTGCACCGGGCCTAAGAAGGAGGAGCGCAGTCACATGACAACTACTCCAGGGAATGACAAAATGTATTCAATATTTTATATTGAAAACATTCAATTACAGGCCGCTAATGTGGGGACTGGGGTTGCATTAAAGCATTTATTTGAATTCCTGGCATTCAGCTTTAATGGCTAGATTCATGTAAACACCAAGGTGATATTATTCTAATGGTTTTACTGCAGGATGGAAAATAATGATCTGCTAGAGTCAGTGTTAATGTAAACCTGAGCAGGAAAAAAAATCTAACACACAACAGCCAATTGTCTTAATAGTGCTAATAAAATTGTAAAGGCTCCATACGCAACATACATATGTATACCAATTAACACTTTTCAAGAAACAAAGTGACTCAGGTCAATTGTACAGTGGTGTGATAACACTGACAAGTTTGAGAAATCGTAGATGACTATTTAACACCACAATATAACAAATACAGTTCTTTATAATGACATGCACAGAGCACATAAGATAGACACTACTGAGATAACAATGTCTAAAATTGTGAAAAGTGTTTACTGTGGACTGTTATCTACAGTATGGGTATTGCAACAGGCAGAAACTAATATCATACATACAATTGTAGGCCATATACTGTGACTGAGAGAGCAGGAGACTGTGTTGAGATCAAGTTGACCAGACATAGGAGATCAAATAATATGTCACAAGACATGTCCAGTTGCGTTTTCTGATCAATTGTCTACTTCATCAGCAGACAATGAGCATTTAAAATGTAATTTCGTCAATAGAAGATCCGGACCTTCCCGGTGGCATTAAATTCTATTCCCCTCTGAGTTTCTGCAACTCAAAGGGAAGAGTAATTCCGGGTCTGGCGATAGTCGGAACCCAGAATTACCCTTACGTCCCCCGTGCAGTATAACATCACTGCTATGGCAGCACATAGTATCGGCGCTGAGTGCCATGCACCGAAACTACCGGCTTCACTTTTACTGACCAGGTATTTAAAAAATGATTTATTTGAATTAAATGCAAATATTCTACATAGTTGGAGGCAGCTTTATTAAAACCAGTGCAAGGAGAATTGTCCCAAACCTGGCACAAAAAAAAGAGGCAGAAATGAAGCGGGTGTCTAGAGAGGCCAGTCAGAGCCCTTGAGCTGGACATCTCTTCTATTTTGGCTTCATTCCTATTCCAGTTTTCCTTGTTCTGGTTTTGAATAAATCTGCCCGAGTGGCTACATGAGACCAGGGTGATCAATGAGATGCAAATGTTTCCCTACATGGTCTCATGTAGGGATGATAACAGATATGCACATTATTCCAAGTTGATGCAAATTTGTATGCAAATGTATACAGTATGAAAATGGACCAATCAATTTAAACCCAGGTTTAAACTGATTGGTCCATTTTCAAGCTGCATATTTTTGCATGAGAATTTGCATACATTTGCATCTATGTGATCATCCCTACATGAGACCAGGAAAATTTCTGCCAGGAGATGAGCTTTAAGTCCATATGACTTACGTCTGCTAGATACAATATAGCTTAAAGAACTGCATAAACTCTTTGTATTCACTTTTAGTTACACTTCCCTCAGCAGTGATTAGAAGCAGGGGCGTAACAATAGACCCTGCAAGGGATGCAGCCGCAGGGGGGACCAGATGCCACAGAGGGCCCCGTCCTGAGAGACAGATATTTAAGGGCCCGGAGGAAAAACTTTCTGCTCTCTGCACAATTCTTCTAATTTCTGCATCTGATCAGCCACTGATAAGGAATCATCATAGTCAGTCCCTACTCAGTGTGCAGCAGGGGCTTAACCATTTTAGCCGCCTGGACATGATTGTCACGTCCAGGCGGCTGCTGTTGCTCTGCTGCGCGTGTCCGTGCGCTCCAGTGTTGCCCCCCATTAGCCCAGAGATCAATGAATGGGAACATAGATTTTTTTTTCCCCACCACCATTCATAATCAGGATGCAGAAGAGGTGTGGCTGGCCAGGAAGGAGTTTGGACAACCAATTCCTCTGAGTCCAGAACCAGAGCAGCAGTGGCTATATGACAACCACTGATTACACATACAGTACATGTATACATACAGGGGATGTATATATATATATATATATATATATATATATATATATATATATATATATGGGATGGTTTGTTTTACTTTACTAAAATATTGGAGGAGGGGGCGATACTTGTAAATAAAAAATACAAAAAAAACAATGCCAGGGTGTACAGAAGATGTAAGCACACAAGGGTATAAATGTAACAGTTGTACATGCATTTGATTGCCATGGCATACATGGGCGTATTTAGAGGGGATCAGCCCCTGCGATCACAGGGGGCCCATAGATGTGAGGCGCTCCAACTGCTGAAATTTCCTCCCTCCCAATACAGGAGACTATACTTCAGTTCAGGTGTTTTTGTGGCTACACTTGTTATAAGTGTGAAGATCATGATGGCCCCACTTGTTTGTTTTATGACCCTTGTGAGATGAAGCCACTGGCGTAACAATAGGGCCTGCAGCCCCTGCTCCCAGGGCCGTTTTGTGGGGGCTGGAGGGGTGGCAGCATGAGGGGAAAGCCTTGGCCACAGTCGGCGGGGAGAGGGGAAGTTCCCCCCCTCTCCCTCACCTCGGGGCTCTCCCCTCTGCGCTCCCCTCCAGCTTAAGTTACAGGGTGGGCAGCGGGGGGCAGATACATACCTTCAGTGCGTTCCACCGCATACTCCTCGCTCTAGCGTCTGTTGTTACTTCCAGAAGAGCAAGGAGTATGCAGTGGAAGGCACGGAAGGTATGTATCTGCCCGCCGCTGCCCGCTGCCCACACTGTAACTTAAGCTGGAGTGGAGAGCCCCGAGGTGAGGGAGAGGGGGGGTACTTCCCCTCTCCCCGCCGACTGTGGCCAAGGCTTTCACCTCATTCTGCCACCCCTCCAGCCCCCACAAAACGGCCCCAAGCGGGCCCCAGGGAGGGGGGGGCCCGCTCTAAAATTCTGCAGGGGGGCCCGGTGGGGCCTAGTTAGGCCCCTGGATGAAGCCCAAGGCCATGAAGAGCACCAAGGGGAGGCAAGAGAAGAAAGGGCACCAAGGAAAGGCAAGGGAAGGAAGGGCACCAAGGAAAGGCAAGGGAAGGAAGGCACCAAGGAAAGGCAAGGGAAGGAAGGGCACCAAGGAGAGGCAAGGGAAGGAAGGGTACCAAGGTGAGGCAAGGGAAGGAAGGGCACCAAGGAGAGGCAAGGGAAGGAAGGGCACCAAGGAGAGGCAGGGAAGGAAGGCACCAAGGAAAGGCAAGGGAAGGAAGGGCGCCAAGGAGAGGCAAGGGAAGGAAGGCACCAAGGAAAGGCAAGGGAAGGAAGGCACCAAGGAGAGGCAAGGGAAGGAAGGCACCAAGGGGAGGCAAGGGAAGGAAGGCACCAAGGAAAGGCAAGGGAAGGAAGGCACCAAGGAAAGGCAAGGGAAGGAAGGGCGTCAAGGAGAGGCAAGGGAAGGAAGGCACCAAGGAGAGGCAAGGGAAGGAAGGGCGCCAAGGAGAGGCAAGGGAAGGAAGGATCCAAGGAAAGGCAAGGGAAGGAAGGGTGTCAAGGAGAGGCAAGGGAAGGAAGGCACCAAGGAGAGGCAAGGGAAGCAAGGGCGCCAAGGAGAGGCAAGGGAAGGAAGGCACCAAGAAAAGGCAAGGGAAGGAAGGCACCAAGGAGAGGCGAGGGAAGGAAGGGCGCCAAGGAGAGGCAAGGGAAGGAAGGCACCAAGGAAAGGCACCAAGGAGAGGCAAGGGAAGGGATGTTAACATTGGGCAGGGGCCCCATCAAAGTTTTGCTGGGGTTCCCTATGAATTCTAGTTATGCCACTGACGGCATACTAATATTATCTGGACTTAAAAAATAGGCATTATTGTACTTCTACTTGTCTTTTGTCCGCTTAGTGACCTCAAACACGGTGCAACTCAAAGCGTACAAGTATAGCGCTGCTCTGTGTATGAGGCTTTCTTTTACCCCTTGCACTAATTTCTGTCTTCTGTGGAGTTTTTGAAAACACTTGTCTGCTCTCTACAAAAGAAATGACGACTCTCCGGTGGGTATAATAATCCATGCAGAAGAGAATGTTTACCAAAAAGGCTGCAGCAATTTAGAGCCCGCAAGCACAATACAGTATGTCGACCTGCACAGGCTTTGTGTAAAATTGCATGGTAGAACTATGGCATTTGAATAAACGTCTGAACAATTTTCAAAGGGATTGCTGGCACGAAATCTAACTACTTAGCATCTCAATTAAAGCTTGTAATGGTAACCAAAGCAGTCAAAGATTCAGCTGGAGAGTTTGCAAATCAAGAGTGTCTGCTAAGCGAGCCGCTCCATTGTAAACAAAGATAGACATAAAAAGTATCACATATTACAACTGTGATGTTGCTGGCAAGATTAATAAACGTGTAGCCATGGTTATCTCTACATATGCAAATGATGGGGTTAGTGAGTGGCTAATTATATCTGTGTGCTTTCTTTTTCCAGCACTGTCTGAGAGATTGTCATAGTGGATCTCAGCAGTAAAATTTTAGCACCGGCAACAGATCATAGCAACAGATTATTGTCCCAACACCATTACTAAGTTCATTCACTAACTTAGCTGTCACCTTACCTGTATCCTGACATTAACATGGAAGCCTGTCTGTCCTCATGTTAATTTTTAGCCTTCAAACTAAGATTAGGTTTGGATCAAAATTAACGCGAAGATAGAACCTAACTGTAACCATCAGGGGCTTTTCAAACTGGCGCGGTGGGGCATTTTACCACATCCTAACACTAGGGCAATAAGTCTGTGGGGCATACATATCACACTGCATGTGTTGCAGTGCGTCGTGCACACCTACATTACCATGCGACCTCTGCACTTGCGGCATTGTGTGGCGGACTGGAAGTCGTGTGAATCGATGGCAGTTCACATTTTAAAACGACCTCCACAAGTTTTATGCATTGCGCATGCACGGAAGCGTATCTTAGCAATATAGCAATACACTTCTGCGCACGTCATCGATTCGGCCACAGGAAGTAAGCATCACTTCCTGCTTGGCCTGCTGCCAGATGGGGATTACTGCGTACTAATGCAGTAATCCCCAAAGGCTGTTTTTGGCAGTGTGGCCCCCGGGCTGCACCACACAGCAACTGCAGAAATTTAGTGTGAAAGGGGCCTCACTCTAACATTACAACAACCCTGTAGTGGGTTAAAGCGCTGACAGCTAGCAGTAAGGCAGTATAATGTTCAACTTCCACCACCCTCCACTGACCATCCAAAGCCTCAACAGGTCACTAAAGACAAACGACAGTCCTACTTCCTACCTAACCACTGGTCTACCCATGCACCATGTGACTGCTGCCTGGCCAATGTATCCTGCAGACTGGGGGATTGAGGGGCTACTAGCTTTCCATACCATCAAGATCAAAAAAATGTCATGACAGATGGTGTGATAAAAGTGTATCATATGCTGCTTTACCATTAGTTTGAACAAAACTAATCTATTTCAGGATAGCTATAAACTATAGGCCACGGTTCGAAAACTTTAGTTCCCAAAGACTGAATTTATCGCATGTTGTTTGAATAGCTCTGATTAACAGAGGTAAAGCAAATACAGAGTATTTCACCAAACGTTACTCCAATGTCCATTTTAAAATAAGGCCATTCATACTGCAATAGGCACTCACCTTTCATTTGCTGTACATTAACCCATAATTTACTGTAGATTGTCCCTCTATTTGCTATACATTTACCCTTCAGTCACTGTGCATTCACTCTTCATTTCCTACACAATCGCCCTTCATTCACTTTATGTTCATCTTTCATTCACTGTGCATTCACCCTTACAGGGCCGCATAGAGGCAAAGGAGGCAATTGCCAAAGAGCCTGTAGGGGCCCTCCGAGGTGTGTCTCCCCTCCCTTCCAGCTATGGTGACCCCATATATGCCTGCAGGGAATGAAAGGCACTATGGGAAGAAGCCCGGAGCATAGAGCACAGTGTCACGGAACAGCCGTGAGAAACGAGAACGCAATCGGTTTATTGCACCGATTGCCAGTGACGTGCTATATCTGGATTTATTGTGTAGGAGCATCTGCAGTCTTTTCTCAGCAGAGAGATAGCATCAGCTTAACTGCAGGATGGCTCTTTTGATTTACTAATGAACAGGAACAAACCCTTGTGTTCAGGAGGCTAGTGTTTACTTTTCATTACCTCCATTTGGTGAGCCTTTCATACAGGGAGAGCAAGGAAAGCTACTCCCAGCAGGAAGTCTATTCAAAACCTGATGTCATCCAGACTATCCGGCACCGACCAGGCCATCTGAATGCATATGATGTATGGTTTCATGTCGATTATATGGCAACTGTACATCGCACAGCTATGAAATTCATATAGTCTTATTCAGTAAAATCTGGCCGTCAGACTGATATGAAATTCATCGCGATAGCCCGTCCGGTTATTGAGGTATGACGCTTCTCTAGAACTGGGTCTGCACTAGCCATGTCTGATGTCATATTAATCTGTATTTTTTGACAAGTATTAATCTGTTATCCACATAACTATGACTTGTATCCTTTGTGAGTTACAGCATTTTATAAGTTTAAACACAAAATCTCTCAGAGGGAAGGAACTGTCATTGGTGGGTAATTCAGAGGGGACCGGCATTGCCACACCCCCAACCAGCTTTATCAAAAGCATCTGCGAGGGGCTCTTCCCTCAGTCCTCCAAATTCCATCTGTATGAGAACGGTCTGCTGCCAGCCAGAGGACACATGGTTGGTGGCCATCTTGCTGAACTTTGAATTTTGCTCTGAAACAAAGAACTTTGCGGAACTTGAAACCAAGGACTTGATGATTTTCCCACAAAAGGACATTTTCCGTGAAACTAAGTATTTTTTCTCCCTTTCTTTTATTTTTCATACTGGCTATTAATGTTTCAATAATTGTTGATTTTAATAATTGTCTGTATATATTAATTATTTATATTGCCCGTGAATAAAGACTTTATCAAAGTCATTCACTGTTCAGCTACCCTGCTACTCAGCCGCACAAACTGAACCCAGACTTCTGAAGAGACGCTACTATTGTTGATATCTAGACAGAATAGAGTGTTTAACTGTTTTATTTGTAGTCAGTCAGTCAGTAGGGTCCACTGGCCCATACCAGTGGTGGTGGCAGATACCCTGAAATAGTGTGTAAGTTGTAATTACCGTACATCACAGGCTCCCTTCTGGTCGGGCTGCTGCCCAAATTTCTGTCGGTTTCTGCGCAAAGATCGCGACCAAAGCTTGCATGGTCTGTGTGCTGAAACTGATTGGAAGGCAATTTGCGGTCTGACCACTAGGGCTCCTGTGACACACGGTGCTGTCTCCTGTGTCCTGTCTGGATTTTGTGTGGCTGAGAATGTGGTGGGATGGGTCCTGGGAGTTGGCTTGGGAGCTGCAGGGGGAAGGAAGGGGCGTTGCTAGGGGGACCCCCAGGTTCCTTTTGCCATGGGGCCCCATTGTAGCTAGAACCGACCCTGCACCCTTTCATTCACTATGCATTCACCCTTCATTAGCTGTGCATCCACACTTCCTTTGCTGTGCATTCACCATTCATTCATTATATGTTCACCCTTCATTCACTATATGTTCATCCTTCATTCGCTATGTGTTCACCTTGCATTCACTATGTGTTCACATTGCATTCACTATGTGTTCACTATATGTTCACCTTGCATTCTCTATATGTTCACCCTTCATTCACTATATGTTCCCCCTTCATTCACTATAGGTTCACCTTGCATTCACTATATTTTCCCTCTTCATTCACTATATGTTCACCTTGCATTCACTATATGTTCCCCCTTCATTCACTATATGTTCACCTTGCATTCACTATATTTTCACCCTGCATTCACTATATTTTCACCCTTTATTCACTATATGTTCACCTTGCATTCACTATATGTTCACCCTTCATTCACTATATGCTCACCTTGCATTCACTATACGTTCACCCTTCATTTACTATATGTTGTTCACCCTTCATTCACTTAGGCTGCTTTCACAGTGGGACGTTACAGGCGCACTCTAGTGCAACCTGTAACGCAGCCCACCGCACAGCAATGAAAGATCAATGGGCTGTTCACAGTGCCCACATTGCGTTACATTGTAACGCAGCAGCTAAAAACAAAGTGCTGCATGCTGTGCGTTCTACGCGGCTAAGCCACGTTAGACTGTTTGCACATGCTCAGTGATATTGGAGGAGGAGGTCTCCCCTCCTCCTCCGCGGCCAGGCACATGGCTAATTAATATTCACTGTACGGTGTGACGTGCAGTGTTTACTTCCTGGAGTGCCGCTCTGTGCGGCGATTGACCGGCAGGACCACGTGATGCTGCATGCGCCCAAGAGTACGCATCACGGCATCACAGGATGCATGAAGAGCCGGTTAACGCAGCTCGATCGGACGTCCAGCTTCTAGCCTACTATGCGTTGCATTAGGTGCACGTTATGCAACCTTAACGTAGCATCTAATGCAACGTCTTAGTGGGAAAGAAGCCTAAATGTTCACCTTGCATTCACTATATGTTCACCCTTCATTCACTATATGTTCACCTTGCATTCACTATATGTTCACCCTTCATTCACTATACACTCACCCTTCATTCACTATACACTCACCCTTCATTTACTATATGTTCATACTGCATTCAATATACATTCACCCTTCATTCACTGTATATTCGCAATGCATTCGCAATGCATCCACCCTCACCATTCACTGTAGGTTTAACCTTTATTCACCCTTCAGTTCTTATCCATTCACCCATACATTCACCCTTCATTAGCTTTGCATCCACACTTCATCCCTGTACATTTACCCTTCAACCACTGCCCATTCACTGCAAATGTATTCTTCATTTGCTGTGCAATCAACATTGAAACAGTTTCCCTATTTACAGAACTTTTTCCATTACTATAAAAAAAAGAAACAAAATCAGCCTTTCCACTACCTGACACCTATATACATTCTTCTTCTTCTGTTAAATAGAGGTTTTGCAACACTGGGCTCTATTCACAATAATATGTGCAGTAACCCTTTTTTTGGGTGAAAATTACCTCCACTGATAATTACCGATTTATTTTTGAGTATTCACTAAAAATGTACTGAGTGTGATAAATGTTTGATAAAAGTGCGGTAGAACAGGTGATAAACAGTCGTTAATTGATAGGCAAGTCTTCCTAACACTGCTACTGCCTATAGAGCATGCCCTAGTGGCTGCAGCTCTGGTGCTTTGAGTCCGCCAGGAGAAAAGTGTGATATAAATGTTATTTGTCTTGTCTACTTTTTCTCTTGTAATGAGCATAAAAGGTAAAATTTTAGGCCAGCTTCAGTTACTACTGTTGTGGTACAGTGGTTAATGTGCTTGCCCACCACACAGTGAGACCCAGGTTCAAATCCCAGCCAATGTGAGTTGGCTTTTAGGCTATAAATCCTTAAAGGGAACCTAAACGGAGAAGGATATGGATTTTTCCTTTTAAAATAATACCAGTTGCCTGAATTGCCTGCTGATCCTGTGTCTCTAATACTTTTAGCCACAGCCCCTGAACAAGCATGCAGATCAGGTGCTCTGACTGAAGTCAGACTGGATTAGCTGCATGCTTGTTTCAGGGTGTGATTCAGCCACTATTGCAGTCACAAAGATCAGCTGGACTGCCAGGCAACTGGTATTGTTTACAGGAAACATCCATATCACTCTCAGTTAAGGTTCCCTTTAAGCAACCTAATGTTTCTATTGCATTGAGCATAAATGGTAAATTTTAGGCCAGCTTCAGTTACTACTGTTGTGGTACAGTGGTTAGTGTGCTTGCCCACCACACAGTGAGACCCAGGTTCAAATCCCAGCCAATGTGAGTTGGCTTTTATGCTACAAATCCTTAAAGGGAACCTAAACGGAGAAGGATATGGATTTTTCCTTTTAAAATAATACCAGTTGCCTGAATCGCCTGCTGATCCTGTGTCTCTAATACTTTTAGCCACAGCCCCTGAACAAGGATGCAGATCAGGTGCTCTGACTGAAGTCAGACTGGATTAGCTGCATGCTTGTTTCAGGGTGTGATTCAGCCACTATTGCAGTCACAAAGATCAGCTGGACTGCCAGGCAACTGGTATTGTTTACAGGACACATCCATATCACTCTCAGTTAAGGTTCCCTTTAAGCAACCTAATGTTTCTATTGCATTGAGCATAAATGGTAAATTTTAGGCCAGCTTCAGTTACTACTGTAGTGGTACAGTGGTTAGAGTGACTTGCCCACCACACAGTGAGAGCTGGGTTCGATTCCCAGCCATGGTATGATGTAAACTGTTTTTTGTAATAGTATAATTCCCTGGCAGATGAGACGCTCCTCCTCTTCGGTAGGAGGGAAGAGGAAAGGAGGGAGGAGGCCCACAAGAGGCTAATTAAAATCTCCCTAGCAGAGTGTGTAGCAGCTGTCCCATAACTAATTAGTGTAGGCAGACAACTGAGTCAAATGGTATAAGGATCTTGCTTGGAGGAGGGTGGGCGGGCTTAGAGCAGTGTGTTTGGCAATAATGTGTCTGCAGACAGTGATATGGAGGGTCAAAGTTTTGCTCAATAGAGCATTATGGGGCGAATCGAACTTCCGCAAAAGTTCGCCTGATGCAGGCGAACGTGAACCCCCAAAGTTCGCCTGGAACCGTTCGCAGGCGAACCGTTCGCGACATCTCTACTTGTGTTACATTACAAGCCACCACAAATGCTTTCGGCTGTGTTATCTGTACATTATAATCAGGCCCGTATTTACATCACAGGAGCCTATAGGCACAGATGTCCTGGCAACCTAGACTTCACCCTTCATAAACCTACAATTCCCCACCAAACTGCACCGCAAGTGCACTGGCAGTCCCTGCTGTCACTTCGCCCTTGCCTTGCCTATCATAGCTACAGGTATCCCTCAGTATTAGGTAGCCAGAGGTACCCTGAATATAAAGTATCTAGAGGTAAACAAGTATTAGGTAGCTAGAGGAATCTCAGTACTGTATTGGGTAGCTAGAGGTGTCCCTGAAGGGAAGATCTTGTCAGTGGAATGCTGAGAGCTGGGTGAGTAACCTCTCATTTACACTCTTATCAGGACTCTACATAAGGAAGGAGGGATGAAGATGCTTGGGGAGGGGAGTTAGCCACCTTTCCATCATCAGGCACCTGTAGGCACGTGCCTACAGTGCCTTATGGGAAATCCAGCCCTGGTTATAATGAAAAGCCATAATGCCCCAGTGTAAAACTAGCCTTAGTCATGCTGCATTTACCGTACTTGATCATTTAGATTATAGAGCCCTCTCTTATCAGATAATGATCAGACCGGAATCTATCTGCTGGCTATATCGACCAGTGTATCAGCAGGGTATGGCCACCTGTAAAGGCTGGGTTGACCCCGATTTCAGGGCAGTAAGACAATGACATGTTGCAGCGCCATGTAACAAACACTGTTTTGCGCACTGTAATGCTGGGAATACACGGCTCGATTTTGCCGCTCGATTCTCCCGCTCGATCGATTCCCCGCTCGATTCCGCAGGCGATTCTCTTATCTTTTTTTAATGTGGTCAATCCGGAATCAAGCGGTGAAACGATCGGGCCGGGGATCAGACATGTCGGAAATTAACTATAGAGCAATCTAAATGGCTCAAAAACGTACCGTGTATTACCAGCATTAAACAGGGCAATTCAAAGTCTATGAACAGCTCTCGCCTCATCAGTTGCATTGTAATGCAAGACATTGCGCTGTTATAACGCAGAACCACATGGTGACGCACACAATATTAGTCAATGGAGGTGCACATTTTGTAATTGCTTCTTTGTCTACGTTACATTGCAAGCCACAGCAAATGTTATTTTCAGTTGGGTTATGCACACATTTTAATGCAAAGCCCCAGAGTAAAACCAGCCCCACTGTCTTATTAATTTGTTGTTAGAGCAACTGGGTTCACTTTAAAGAATGTTCTTGCATTACGGTTACACTGTAATATAAAAACTCCCGCTGAGCTCAGATAAATGAATAATTGTATTCAGACCCTGACTTTATGCATTTGTGTTCAGCTTTCAGGGAAAGTACCAGGAACGTGAAGAGAACTTCACTTATTAGTTTGCATTTTTAACACAAAGAGGTGTCTCCCCAGCCAGTGCCACATCACAGGGGTGACTGCTATTCACATCTAAGGTACTGCAGAGGTACCATGCAAGCTTCCCTTCAGATCCTACTTCCAATTCAGATCATCAGATAGCAAAATTGCAAATGCAGGATATGCAGCATTTCGTTAGCGTTTGCGCTTCAATGTAAAGTATATAATCGCTGGTGTAATCGCTCATCAAAACCTGCACGGAGCAATTTTGCTAGCGTTTTGAAGTTACTGCACACTGTAACAAAATTAAAATTAATAGAAACGACCAATCAGACTTTAAAATGCTAATCGCTACACAACCGCTGGCAAATCGATACACTTTTTAAAATCGCTCCCTAAAACGCTCATGGAATTGCTTACAAACTGCTTATACAACACGCTAGCAATTGCGATTAGCGATAGCATTTTGTAGTGGGTTCCAGGCCTCAAAGAGAGAATTTGATATTTTCTTACCCTCTCACTGTGACCCCAACCAGCCAATTCAACTAGTAAGGAACATTTTGTGCATCAAACATTCTTTATGATAAAAAAGATCTAGTTATTTTAAATAAGCAGGCTGAAGTTTCGTCTTGCAAACTGTTGAAATGGCCTGGATGAGGCATAAAGCAACAGTATGAAAAGTGTACAATGTAAAGCAGCAATCTGTTGCCACTATATGAAAAGGCCTGTTGGCATGACGTTTATTGATGCATGCATTGTAGTGTGGAGTAGTGTACTATATCATGCCATCACCTCGCCAAATATATAGCACATGGGCTTTCATGCAGCCTACTGAAAATTAGAAATGTATCAAAAATGTAATAAACATAAAAAAAATGTCTCTCTTTTCCTCATTTTCTCTGAATATAAAAGCAACTATTTACTGTGCCTTAATAATACATATGGACGAATATAAAGATACACTGCGTGAGATAAAAACAGTACTAATCCCAACAACAAAAGCATAATAATAATAATACATATGCACATACTGTATATATAGATACACTGCATGAGAGAAAAGCAGTACTAATCCAATTCTAACAGAAGCATAATAATAATAATAATAATAATAATAATACATTATTATTAATTGTTATTATTATTATTATTATTATTATTATTATGTGTTTGTTGTTGGGATTAGTACTGCTTCTCCCACACAGTGTATTATTATTATTATTATTATTATTATTATACATTTATAAGAAACTGACACTTTGTCGGCATGTGCTTTACAGAGAATATTACATAATTTACATAGTTGTCTATCACAATTATTCATATTGTTATCACTGACCAGGCTTTTACTATTATTGCTACATGTTAAACTAGTGGTGTTGAAACTTACAGTATATTAAAATGAGAAGAAAAAAAGCTTTAAAGTATATAAAATAAAAAACCTATCTATTAAAGCAGCATCTCTCATTATGAAATAAATGTATTCCTATATAAGCTAACAAATAAAGATAGCCTTTTTAAAGCAGACAGCATGTACAACATTGTCTGAAGCCCAGAAAGTGAGAGTGGAATTTGTATGTATTTGCATCTAATTTACATCTCATTATCATGCAGCTTCTCAGAGAGCCAGTGTGTACATCAGTAGTGACAAGTTCAAATGCAATGGCTTAACTTACGGTATTCCTTAAAATTAAAATACTAGTTTTATTTGTAGACAGCAACCTCTGCACCTGCACATGGGTTGCAGGCTGTTCCAAAGTGCAGTTTAAGGATCATTTACTAAAACAGTCATTTTCACCTAGCCTGCATTCACTTCAAATATCCAGTCAGGCTCAGGGGAACAGATGACAAACAAACAAGGGATGTTCCCAAATCATCTCTGAGGGCTGGAACCCACAAGAGCGTTTTTTTGAGCATTTTGGCAGCGCTGCGATACGCTAGCGTTTTGCCAAAACGCTCAGCTGATGTTAATGGATGGGGCAACTTCCACAGGAGCGTTTGCGTTTCCCAGAAACGCAAACGCAGGACCTGCAGCATTTTGGGAGCGTTAGCGCTTCAATGTAAAGTATTGAAGCGCTAGCAGAAACGCTCAGCAAAACCTAAACTGAGCGGTTTTGCTAGCGTTTTGCGGTTCAGCACACTGTAACAAAATTAAAAATAATTCACAGGACCAGTCAGGATAAAAACGCGAAACGCAAAACGCTACACAACCGCTGAGGAAAAAAATACACTGTTGCAAAACGCGACCGAAAACTCGCATGAATCCGCTTGCAAACCGCTCAGGCAAAACGCTAGCGGTTGCGTTTTGCGTTTGCGGATTTCAGTGGGTTCCAGGCCTGAAGGTGCGTACACACATGCGACTATAGTCGTTGGAAACGATCGTTCCCCGATCATTCCAAACGACGAGTTAGAAAAAAGGCACAAACAATCATTAACTCCACCGACCAACGACTGATCTTGTTGGAAAAGAACAATCCGTCTTGGCGGATTTTTTTAATGACCATCGTTACAAAAAAGTACTGTGTGTACAGCGATCGTTCCAAAAACATTAGGCCATGCGCAAACACTATTTGTATCTTGGAAGTAGTAGCATGTATTGTGACTACTGTGAAAAGGCTGAAACTGTCGTAAAATATGTGTTATGTATTTGTATATTTTGATAATATGTCTATCTGTGTCTCTTTCTCTCTCTCTGTATGTATAGATAGATATAGAAATAGAGGATGTATTTGTATTAACTAAAAGTATAGTTGGTGTATCATGATATTTCATTCATGAATATAGATTGTAATAAAGAATCAGGACAACAGTTATATCATAACACTGGTAACGCCAACAAAACAACGAAAAAACGTCCACACCAAATGCAGCAGCATTTTTTATGATTCAAAGCCTTTTATTAGGTACCTTCTACGTCACTTCCTGAAATCTACTGAAAGATCGTTTGCTTGATGACGAAACTTCCTTTTTTATATTGGCCATTCATTTTAACGTTTCTTCAGTTTTTTCACACGATAACATCGTTACCAGTATGTAGATTTACACATCATTTCCATATCGTTTGTTCACAAATGATGCACATCGTTAACATCTTTTTGCTTTCTTTCCACGACCATTTAATTGCTCCTTATTAAACAATCGTTTGTCGTTCTGTACGAACGATCGTTGTTGTATGTGTGTACGTAGCTTAAGGCCTGGAACCCACTACAAAGCGCTATCGCTAATCGCAATTGCTAGCGTTTTTAATGAGTGTTTTGTAAGCGCTTTCATAAGCGTTTTCTGGCGATTTTGGTAGCGATTTTAAAAAGTGTAAGCGTTTTGCCAGCGATTGTGTAGTGATTTGCGATTAGTGTTTTTAATTCTGATTGGTCCTTTCACTTAATTTTAATTTTTTTACAGTGTGCAGTAATTTAAAAACGCTAGCAAAATTGCTCTGTATAGAGTTTCATGAGCGATTACCGTAGGCCATCATTTATATACTTTACATTGCAGAAATGCTAACGCTCAAAAATGCTGCATGTGATTTTTTTGCTAATCGCAATCGCTCCAGTGGAATTTGGCCCATCCATTAACATTAGCTGAGTGTTTAGGGAAATCGCTAGCACCTTGAAAACCTCCCTAAACGCTCAAAAAACTGCTCTAGTGGGTTCCAGCCCTTAAACGGGTTGTTTTACTATTTATAAAGTGCCAGCTAATTACACCAGGCAGTACACTGGGCTTCAAGCAGTGCGAATTACAAAGGGACAGAAAAGAAAACCAGACTCAGATGTGGTCCCAAAAATCTATATTTATAAAACATGCCTTGCAGTGTAGCAGGATCATTTAGATGATTGTCCAGTCAGCAGATACTGTTGTAAACACCATAGTTGTATAACATTCAGGACACATAAATAAACAACACAATCTGGACCCCTCAATGGGTCATGCAGCTTAGAGTCCCTGGTATATTCTAAGAGGTTATGGTGCATACAAACTCCATGCAGACATTAGATTGTAGCGCTGCAGGGTAATAGTGCTTGCTAACTCATGCACTGTGATGCCCAGTGGCATTGCTAGCCCCAAAGATCAGTGGCACGTGCGCTAGATTTATTCTGGGGTGCCCCGGATGTCCCCAGACAGAGTCAGGCAGCATGTGGCAGTATCCATCTCTGGCCACTTGTTCTCCAGATTCTGCAGACACCTCTTCTGGGTTTCTCCACTTAGTGTCTGAGAAGGAATCAGACATTAGAGCTCCTAGTGTCTGATTCTCAGATGCTAGGAGGAGAATCGCCAGCTTCAGAGGATGTCTGGTCTGCAGATGTGGAGACTAGATGGAGGAGATGAGTAGTTCCTCCCGCTGTGCTACTCTGCTGAGGAGGGGGGTTCGGGGAGAGGAACAGTGAGGACACAATGATGCATGCTCTCTTTGGAGGCTCCACAGCTTCCAGCATGTCACTACCACAACACCCATCATGCCCCATAGAGACCCCACAGCACCCAGCATGACTCCACAGCACCCAACATGGCCCCACACAGCACCCAGCATGCATTTTTTTTTTGCATAGGGGGCTTCATCCAACATTTATCTGGGCAGGCCTACTTAGACCGCTGTTAAGTTCATGTAAATTTTGCTCCACCCATGACCACACCCACATTCTGTGTGTGGCCACAACCATTTTCGGCTGGAGTGCCCAAAAGTGCCCCAGATCTTTTAGGATCCTAGCAACACCCCTGCCAGTGGCACTGGCACAAAAGATATTTGTAAGACAAATGTCAGGCAACGGGGGAGCTGCTGAATGAAAGGTTCATTTATTATCAGCTGACATTTCCGTAGCATTTATCTCTGTAGATAGCTTTCCGGAAAAAAAAACCTAACCCTGTTTTTGGTCATTCTTCAGCATCATCACTGTAAAGAAGAAGTCCGATAGAAGGATGAGATATTGTTCAGATTCACAGACAAATTAGATAATGTTCCGATTCACACACTCTCTCACACTTATAGCTCTCACTTACACACTTTTTCCTGCTTACGTACTCCCATTTTTACACACTCTCTCCCACTTACACACTCTCTCACACTTACACACTCCCACTTACACACTCTCTCACACTTACATACTCCCACTTACACACTCCCACTTACACACTCTCTCTCTCACACTTACACACTCCCACTTACACACTCTCTCATACTTACACACTCTCTCACACTTACACACTCCCACTTACACACTCTCTCACACTTACACACTCTCACTTACACACTTCCACTTACACACTCTCTCACACTTACACACTCCCACTTACACACTCTCTCCCACTTAACTCTCTCTCACACTTAACTCTCTCTCACACTTACACACTCCCACTTACACACTCTCTCACACTTACACACTCCCACTTACACACTCTCTCACACTTACACACCCCCACTTACCCACTCTCTCACACTTACACACTCCCACTTACAATCTCTCTCACACTTACACACTCCCACTTACACACACTGTCACACTTACACAGTCTCTCACACTTACACACTCCCACACTCTCTCCCACTCCCACTTACACACTCTCTCACATTTATACACTCCCACTTACACACTCTCTCACACTTACACACTCCCACTTACACACTCTCTCACACTTACACACTCCCACTTACACACTCTCTCACACTTACACACTCTCTCACACTTACACACTCCCACTTACACACTCTCTCCCACTTACACACTCTGTCACACACTTAACTTTCTCTCACACTTAACTCTCTCTCACACTTACACTCCCACTTACACACTCTCTCACACTTACACACTCCCACTTACCCACTCTCTCACACTTACACACTCCCACTTACAATACACTTCCACTTACACACACTGTCACACTTACACAGTCTCTCACACTTACAAACTCCCACACTCTCTCCCACTCCCACTTACACACTTTCTCACATTTATACACTCCCACTTACACACTCTCTCACACTCTCTCACACTTACACACTCCCACTTACACACTCTCTCACACTTACACACTCCCACTTATACACTCCCACTTACACACTCTCTCGCACTTTAACACTCTCTCACACTTAACTCTCTCTCACACTTAACTCTCTCTCACACTTAACTCTCTCTCACACTTAACTCTCTCTCACACTTAACTCTCTCTCACACTTACACACTCCCACACTCTCTCCCACTCCCACTTACACACTCTCTCACATTTATACACTCCCACTTACACACTCTCTCACACTTACACACTCCCACTTACACACTCTCTCACACTTACACACTCCCACTTACACACTCACACTTACACACTCTCTCCCACTTACACACTCTCTCACACTTACACACTCCCACACTCTCTCCCACTCCCACTTACACACTCTCTCACATTTATACACTACCACTTACACACTCTCTCACACTTACACACTCCCACACTCTCTCACACTTGCACACTCTCTCACACTTACACACTATCACTTACACACTCTCTCCCACTTACACACTCTCTCACACTTACACACTCTCTCACACTTACCCACTCTCTCACACTTACACACTCCCACTTACAATCTCTCTCACACTTACACACTCTCTCACACGTACACACTCCCACTTACACACACTGTCACACTTACACAGTCTCTCACACTTACACACTCCCACACTCTCTCCCCACTCCAACTTACACACTCTCTCACATTTATACACTCCCACTTACACACTCTCTCTCACTTACACACTCCCACTTACACACTCCCACTTAAACACTCTCTCCCACTTACACACTCTCTCACACTTAACTCTCTCTCACACTTAACTCTCTCTCACACTTAACTCTCTCTCACACTTAACTCTCTCTCACACTTACACACTCCCACTTACACACTCTCTCACACTTACACACTCCCACTTACCCACTCTCTCACACTTACACACTCCCACTTACCCACTCTCTCACACTTACACACTCCCACTTACAATCTCTCTCACACTAACACACTCCCACTTACACACACTGTCACACTCCCACACTCTCTCCCACTCCCACTTACACACTCTCTCACATTTATACACTCCCACTTACACACTCTCTCACACTCTCTCACACTTACACACTCCCACTTGCACACTCTCTCACACTTACACACTCCCACTTACACACTCTCTCACACTTACACACTCTCTCACACACTCTCTCACACTTACACACTCTCTCACACTTAACTCTCTCTCACACTTACACTCCCACTTACCCACTCTCTCACACTTACACACTCCCACTTACAATTTCTCTCACACTTACACACTCCCACTTACACACACTGTCACACTTACACAGTCTCTCACACTTACACACTCCCACACTCTCTCCCACTTCCACTTACACACTCTCTCACACTTCCACACTCCCACTTACCCACTCTCTCACACTTACACACTCCCACACTCTCTCCCACTTCCACTTCCACACTCTCTCACACTTACACACTCCCACTTACCCACTCTCTCACACTTACACACTCCCACTTACCCACTCTCTCACACTTACACACTCCCACTTACCCACTCTCTCACACTTACACACTCCCACTTACCCACTCTCTCACACTTACACACTCCCACTTACAATCTCTCTCACACTTACACACTCCCACTTACACACACTGTCACACTTACACAGTCTCTCACACTTACACACTCCCACACTCTCTCACACTCCCACTTACACACTCTCTCACATTTATACACTCCCACTTACACACTCTATCACACTTACACACTCTATCACACTTACACACTCTCTCACACTTACACACTCTCTCACACTTACACACTCTCTCACACTTACACACTCCCACTTACACACTCCCACTTACACTCTCACACTTACACACTCTCTCACACTTACACACTCCCACTTACACACTCTCTCACACTTACACACTCCCACTTACACACTCCCACTTACACACTCTCTCACACTTACACACTCCCACTTACACACTCTCTCACACTTACACACTCTGAAGTAGGTGGAAATCCGCTCACAAACCTCCGTCCACCGACAGTGCAGGAAACTGGGTTGCTTGGACCCCAAGTACAGATTTGATTAAGGGCGTGCAACGCCCGAAACATGTCAGCGTGTGGTGATGGATTTTAGCCTGTCATGTGTTTGATCCAATAAAGGTATTTCGACTCTACCTACATTGTGCGGAACTCACTTCCTACAAAACTTACACACTCTCTCACACTCCCACTCAATGCACTCAATGAGTATTGTATTTAGGGCATGCTAGTCTCACCTTCTGGTCTCATAAATGTCTGCTGTTCAGCATCCATTCTAGCACTAGTTTAGTGGGGACAGAAAGAGTAAATGGCTGGTGATGCTGATGAACCTACTAGTAGTCAAGCTGTTCCGTTACGGGAAGATCAAGAAGTTAAAAACTCCTCCCATTGGGATGAGCTAGAACACAAGATAGCAAAACAACAGCAGCTTGGTGTGGGTGTGCAAATCAGAAACTGACCTAATAATAACCCCTAATATATATATATATATATATATATATATATATATATATATATATATATATATATAAAGGTTTGTACTATCGCTTTGCACTTTATTCATTCATATTATTCAGAGAGAGGGTGCACACACTCACTCTCTCTCTCTCTCTCCTCTCTCAGTCTCTCTCCATCTCTCCCCTCCTCCTCTCCCTATCTCCCCCATCTCTCTCCTCCTCCTCTCTCTCTTCTCCCTCTCCTCTCTCAACTCCTTCTTCTTTCTACCCCTTCTCCTCTCATCCTCTCTCAACCCCCCCCCCCCTTCCCTTGACTCTCACCTACCCCCCCCCCCCCCCTTGACTCTCACCTACCCCCCCCCCCCACACTTTCTCTCTGTATATATATATATATATATATATATATATATATATATATATATATTTAATACAATAATAATTTATATCTCAGAAAATACCAAATCAAGAGAAGATGAAAATAGCTATTTGCAAGGGTGGTTTCTGTGCTATATATTTTAATTCTATTGATATAAGGCAAGCACAGACACACATTGGGTAGAAAGCAGTGTTACTGAAGGCGGATGTAATTTTGAATGGCGTGTATTTGTTAGTGTGAGAAAGATAAACATTCTGTAAACAATCATTTCATTTCATCATTTGATTATACATCTTTTCCACAGCCATGCCTGGAGATTGTAGGAGCAGCAACAACATAGACATAAAACAACACAGGCAGAAAATAGGCAGCCTGTAAAAGGCGGAATGAATGGAGAGTTTGAAGTACTGTGGGAAAAAATCAGGATCTCCGGAGAAAAGCATAAAGGGCTTATTGACAGTTCCAACAACAAAAATGTGTTTTTTTAATAAAGTAGCATTAATTGCACTGTTAAATACCTGCTTTCATTAGGAAAGGCTGGTTTGTTTAACAATCAGTTGGGCTGGAATGAGAGGTATTGTGTTTCCATAAATTGTATTGTAGATTTGGTTAGTGTAGGCTGTCAGGAGACAAGCATTTTGCTAAATAATAAGTGCTAAGTACCCTGTAGAAATGCATGTAGTGTTTATTCACCGCCAGGTACTGTGCAGAATGTTGGGGCTGTATTGTGTAGCAGGAGAGTACTTCAGCCAGCAGGTGCTGCAGGCAAACACAAGTGTGTTAATGGGAGGTTAGACTGAGAGACACACATATGCATCAAGTCTTTTGTTCTTCATTACAGGCCAACTCCACTCAGCTGAATGTCTATACCTTTAAAGAAGCTCCGGTAATTGGGACGGATTAAAAAAATCTCAAACTGGACTATTCAGTGCACCGCTGACAAAGAACCCATCCCCTGAATGCATTGCCAGGAGGACGACTTGGGTCCCTGTGCCCTACTACTGTGGGGAGAGATGGATAGAAAGTGGGAAGGGAGAGAGATAGAGAAAGAAGAGAGACAGAGGGAGAAAGAGGGAGAGAGAGACAGAAAGTGGGAGAGAGGGAGAAAATATCAGAGGGAGGGAGAGAGAGATAGGAGATGGGGGGAGGAGGGGGTGAGATGGGGGGAGGAGGGGTGGGAGGGAGGGAGGAGAGAGGGGAAGAGAGGGATAGAAAGTGAGAGTGTGAGTGAGTGAGTGAGTGTGTATGTGTGTGGGAGAGAGAGAGAGAGAGAGAGAGAGAGAATATATAAGAGGGAGGGAGAGGAATAGAGAGTGAGAGAGGGATGGGGTGTGAAAGGGATGGGAGGTGAGAGACAAAGGGATGGAGGAGAGAGGGAGAGGAGAGGGATAGAAGGGGGTATAAGAGGAAGGGAGGAAGAGAGGGAAGGAGATGTAGAAGTTAGGGAGGGGACGAATGAGGAGGGAGGGGAAGAGAGTGATAGAAAGTGAGAGAGAGGGAAGGAGGAGAGAGGGGTAGAAAGTGAGAGAGAGAGAAGGAGGAGAGAGGGGTAGAAAGTGAGAGGGAGGAGAGAGGGGGAAGATAATGGTAGAATGTGTGTGTGGGCGTGTGAGAGAGAGAGAGAGAGAGAGAGAGAGAGAGAGAGAGAGTGAGAGGGATAGAAAGTGAGGGAGAGGGGAAGAAAGGGGTAGAAAGTGAGAAAGGGAGGGAGGAGAGAGGGAGAGGGGTAGAAAGGGAGTGAGGGGGGATAGAGGGGAACAGAGAGAGGGGGGGGGGGGGGAGAGAGGGGTAGAAAGTGAGAGAGAGGGAGGAGAAGGGAGAGGGAAAGAGAGGGGTTAAAAGTAAAAGAGTTGAGGGAGGAGAGAGGTTTAGAAAGGGAGACAGTGATAGAAAGTGAGAGAGAGGGAGGGAGGAAAGGGGAAGACAGGAATAGAAACTGAGAATAAGTGGGTGTGAGAAAGAGAGAGAATATGAGGGGGGAGAGGAAGGAAGTGAAGAAAAAGCAGAAGACAGAGATGCAGTTTATTAAACCACGTCCAATTTCGAAAAAAATATTGAATTTTAAAGGAATACTTAAAGGGAAGGTCCAAGCAAAAAAAAAAATTGAGATTCACTTACCTGGGGCTTCTACCAGCCCCATGCAGCCATCCTGTGCCCTCGTAGTCACTCACTGCTGCTCCAGTCCCCCGCTGGCAGCTTTCTGACCTCGGAGGTCAGGGCCGAATTGCGTACATTTTTACACATTCCCGCTAGTGCTGGAACATTAACACATACATTTTTACGCGTTAGTGGTGAAACGCGTAAAGTTTTGTTCCTGCACTAGCTGGAATGCGTAAAAATGTATGCAATGTGGCCCTGACCTCTGAGGTCAGAAAGCTGCCAGCGGGGGACTGGAGCAGCAGTGAGTGACTACGAGGGCACAGGATGGCTACATGGGGCTGGTAGAAGCCCCAGGTAAGTGAATCTCATTTTTTTTTTTTTGCTTGGACCTTCCCTTTAAGTCAAAATCAAAAAATGATTTTTACTCACCTGGGGGCATCCCTTAGCCCCCTGAAGCTGTATGGTGCCCTCAGAGCCTCGCTCCGATCCTCCTGTCCCCGCGGGCGGCTACTTCCGGGTTCGTCGACAGCCGCCGACAGGCTGGGAACGCGAGTGATTCTCCGCGTTCCTAGCCGCTATATCACCCTCTATGCTGCTATAGCGTATAACATATACGCTATAGCAGCATAGAGGGTGATCTGGCGGCTGGGAATGCGGAGAATCACGCGCGTTCCCAGCCTGTCAGCGGCTGTCGCCGAACCCGGAAGTAGCCGCCGGCGGGGACAAGAGGGTCGGAGCCAGGCTGCGAGGGCACCATACAGCTTCAGGGGGCTGAGGGATGCCCCCAGGTGAGTAAAAATCATTTTTTGATTTTGACTTAAGTATTCCTTTAATACAGAAAAATATTTGTTATTCCTTTAATACATTATATACAGTGACTGGGCATGCACCCCATAGAGAAGTCATGTACAGTAGCTCTCCCACACTCTTTCTCCCATATCCCATTATTTCCTCCATTTCTCTTACCTCCGCTAAGTCTATCCTCCCCCCTCCCCTCCTTCCCCAACTCTGTAGATATAGAGAGAGGCAGAGAGTACCACTTTCTCTCTCAGTCTCTCAATCTATCTATGAACAGGTTATGTAAGAGCAGGATGTGAATAATAAGTAAGTGGAGCATGTGCCTCTCTGCCATCTCCCAGTGACAGTGCTGTTCAGCAGTGATGTATGTAGTTCAGCAGCCTGAGCAGTGTGTATCGTCAGAGAGGATGCTGCAGGCAGGGCACGGCAACGGAGGGGTTAACCCATCCATCTCTCTGTAGTGGGCATAGTGTCGGCGCAGACCCCCTGCCCTGCATTGTGAACAAGTATCCTATGGAAGTGCAATTAACGGTCCCAAAAAGACCTCATTACTGAGTGCACTGTGCTGCCCTTCTTCCTCTGTCACTGGCATAGCCATTGCTGCCAGCTGCTTCTGCCCCCCATTGGTGGCTGTGGGATCTGGGATGCCCTCACTGGGGTCCAGCAGGAGAATTCGGCCCTCATTAGGACGTACAGGGCACGATGCTATAACAGAAGATTTCAGCATCACATAGGCTATGGGAGTATGGCACCTGCACAGAGGATACGAGAGCATGGCACGTGCACAGACACTATTGGAGCATGCACAGAGGTTTTGGGAACATGGTAACTGCACAGAGGCTATACACACCCATACATTGCCCCATAGCAGTGAGCAGAGAGCATGGCACCTGCACAGAGGCGGCACACCCGCACAGCCCCCCTATAGTAGTGAGCATGGCACCTGCACAGAGGCTTTGGAAGCATGGAACCTGCAGAGATGCTATGGGAGCATGGTCACTGGACAGAGGCTGCACACCCACACAGTACCCTATAGCAGAGAGCAATGCACCTGCACAGAGGCTGCACACTCGCAATGCCCACCATAGCAGTGCGCATGCACAGCCCAACACATCAGTGAGCATGGCACTTGCACAGAGGCTAAACCGCATAGCCCCCATAGCAGTGAGCAAAGAGCGTGGCACAAAGGCTATGTGAGCATGGCACCTGCACAGACAAACACACCCACACAGCCAAACATAGCAGTGAGCAAGGCACCTGCTCAGAGGCTGCACAACCGCAGTCCCCCAAAGCAGAGAGCATGGCACCTGTACAGAGGATATGGTAGCATGGCACTTGAACAGAGGCTGCACAGCCGCACAGTCCCCCAAAGCAGTGAGCAGAGCATGGCACCTGCACAGAGGCTATGGGAGCATCTGAACAGAAGCTGCACACTCACACAGCCCCACATAGCAGTGAGCATGGCACCTGCACAGAGGCTAGGCTGCACACCTTAACAGCCCCACATAGCAGTGAGCATGGCACCTGCACAGAGGCTAGGCTGCACACCTTAACAGCCCCACATAGCAGTGAGCAGAGAGTATGGGCTCGATGTAGCCATCACATCACCGTGCGTGGGAGACCTTATAGGCGATCTGACATCCAGCAACAACACACAACGTCATGTTTATCTTTCAGCTTCTACAAAATGGCTGCTGTCTGCAAAATGGGATGTGTTGTCCGTGTGCCTGTGCTTCCAGGGTGACGGGAATTCACCTGCAGCTCAGCCCTGCTCCCCCCTACAATGTGCGGGCTGGAGAGATGCCAGGGACAGACATGCAGCATATGGTGATGAGTGTCAGCCATCCTCTCCGCTATACAGGACGTGTATTGACCGACTACGCTGGAATCGCTGCAACTAGACCCAAAGATTGTTCTTCTGCCGAATGATCACTCGCTCTATTGTTACCGAACGATCCTGCCTGCTAATTGTTATCGTTGGAGCAAATAAATGACTGCAATGCACAAACTGGCCAGTGGGGGCAGCAGAGAGCCCGCTGCCATTTGTGCAATAATCTGACATGGTTTAGTTGGCGTAGGTGGCTATGGAATAATATATAGCCGACCTCTTCTAGGGAAGTATCTGAAGGCCAGTCATCTAGGAGTAGGATGTGATGGTAAATGCTATACGAGTATGCAATATCATCTATTGCAGTTCATGCTATATTGGCAAACATCAGGCATTTAGGAATAGGATGAGTGTATATATTCATACAGTATATATATGTATGTATATATATATATATATATATATATATATATATTACAGACAATAGTATACACCAATATTATATACAAAACACAGAATTGGTACAAAACACAGAATTGGTAATTACAGTGACCAAAGTAACATGATGAATAAAATGTATAACAAATTCCAAGACTTAACGCTGAACTGAAATAAAAATAAAAACAGAGTGTTTCACTTACCTAGGCCTTCTGCCAGCCACTTACAGCCTTCCTGCTCTGCACCGGTCCTCCACAATCCTCCGTTCTCCCGCCGCCAGCTACTTTCGGTATCCCCACACCAATGACCTGTAAGTCAACGGCAACTGCACCTGCGTGCCCCGACAACGCGTAGCTTTCTTTCACGTTCCCACCCGCAATAGCGTCCTATTAGCGCTGACGCTATTGTGGGCGGAACGCAAAGAAAGCTATGCGTTGCCAGGGGCGTGCAGGCGCAGTTGCATCATCAGCGCTACCGAAAGTACTTGGCGGCAGGAGAGCGGAAGATCGTGGAGGACCGGCACAGGTCAGGAAGGCTGCAAGGGGCTGGCAGAAGCCCCAGGTAAGTGAAACACTTTGTTTTTATTTTTATTTCAGTTCTGCTTTGAAAGGGTGAGAGAGCCTTGCCCTTGCGAAATTACAGTCCAGAGATACGCACACACAATAACTGTAGTCCTTAAAAATCATGTTAACATATATCGCCCGGCAGGGATCGGGACTTATTCCGTTGGGCGACAGTTCAGGTCAAGTTCTTTACAAAGTTTTGCTAGCCTACAGGCAGGGGCGTAGCAATAGGGGGTGCAGAGGTAGCGACCGCATCGGGGCCCTTGGGCCAGAGGGGCCCCGAAGTGTCCACCCTCACATCACAGTATTAGCTCTCTATTGGTCCTGTGCTGGTAATAATCACTTCTATAGATGCTTTGAATAGTAGTAATCATTAACAAACTGTTCCCCATCCCCTTCTTGCAACTCTGACACTGTGCTTGTGCTTAGCAGGTTTTGGTGCGCCGTATCAATTGTTATGTATAGAGTGCTTGGGGGGGGCCCATGTAAAACTTGCACCGGGGCCCACAGCTCCTTAGCTACGCCACTGCCTACAGGCTAGGGACACGATCTGTTGCTATAGAGGGGGAGGAAGGCTGAAAAAGTGGTGCACGGTGGAGCAGGTGGGGAGAGGGAAAGAACAATTATTCTGTGTATTTTTGTGCTTGTTGGTGGCTTAAAGAGACTCTGTAACAAAAATGTCATCCTTTTTTCTACCATTCTACAAGTTCCTAAACCTATTGTAATGTGCTCTGGCTTACTGCAGCACTTTCTACTATCACTGTCTCTGTAATAAATCAATGTATCTTTCCCCTGTCTGACTTGTCGCCCTGTGTCTGGAAGGCTGCCAACTCTTCCGTGCTGATCTGTTATGCATACCCTCTCCAGGCCCCTCTATGCACACTCCAGTGTGTGTGTTATTTACATAAGCCAGCAGCGTCTCTGCTCTCTTATCAGTGAAAGAGAGTTGGATAAAAATCCTCCTCTGTTAGGATGTGAAAGGAGCTGGCTGACACATACTGAGGAATTACAGACAGGGCAGAGCTGTCTGCAGGAAGAAACGATCAGCCTGTCACTAGTATTCAGTGGATGAGAGCTGCAGGGGGACAGAAGGTAAACACACAAATGATCTCTTGAGATTCAAAAAGGAAGGCTGTATACAGCCTGCTTGTGTGGATGTATTTTCTATGTAGCCCTGTATCGTGGTGAATAGCGGCGTATCGGCGGCGGTGATCGGACCAAACAGGCAGCTAGCAAAGTGCTAGCTGTGTGTTTGAAAAAAAAATGATGCAAATTGGCCCAGCAGGGCCTGAGGAATCCTCCGCGGCGGCTTACCCCGTGTCCAGCACGGGGTTATCGCTAAGGAGGTTAAAGCGGGATTGTCACCATAAAATCACATTTCAACAGCAACTGTTCTGAGTGTATTAAGTGATAAAGATGCTAATCCTGCATTCAAAACCTTCAAAACGTTTTCTGCTGTTATGGTTTGGAGTTATCGCATGCCTTAGGAGCACTGGCCCTTTAATAGCCATTACCATTCAGTTGCATGCTGGGGGTTATTTTTATCTATTATATATTCCTCCTTTTCTGTTTATTTCCCTGCCTAGCTGAAACATGATCCTCTGCTCACTTGTGTTTACAAGCAAGGCTGAGGTGACTCAGCGAATGGAGGAGGAGAAAAGAAAAAAAAGTTAAGGGAAGAAATGACATCAGTATTTAGCCTCAAACCGTGGGGAAAAAACATGATTCCCACCAGGAACAGAATTTTCTTCATTTACTATATAAAATACACTGAAATCAAAACGTGGACAGTAAAATACATGTGTTATGTTAGTAGATCAAGTATTTATCTACTTGCATACGTGTTTTTTTCCCTGGCATACTATGGCTAATCCTCAGACATCTGAACTGAGAGGGATATGGAGGCTCAGTGGTGTAACAATAGGGGCTGCAGCCCCTGCTCCCGCAGGGGGGTTCGGGGCCCACCAAGGGCCTGCTCAGAGCAATTTTGGTGGCCGGAGGGCTCGCAGCATGAGGAGAGAGCATGGGCACACATCAGCGGGGAGAGGGGACAGTCCCGTCCCCCCCCCCCCTCACCTCTGGCTCTCCCCTCTGCGATCCCCTCCTGCATCTATCAGTGGCAGCAGGCAGTGGGCAGGAACACATACCTTCATGCGTTCCACCGCCGGAGGTTCCTCTCTCTAAGTGTTTAATGCTACTTCCTGTTTAAACAGGAAGTAGCGTGAGGCACTTAGAGATCGAACCTCCGCGGTGGATGGAGGTATGTGTTCCTGCCCGCTTTGCTGCCGCTGATGCTGGTGTGGAGCGCTGAGGGGAGAGCCCGAGGTGAGGGAGGGGGGGACTTTTTCCCCTCCCCGCTGATGTGTGGCCAAGCTCTCCCCTCAGCCCGGGGGGAGGGCCATACAAATTTTTGCAGCGATTTCTAGCTATGCCCCTGTGGAGGCTGCAATATTTATTTCCTTTTAAACAATACCAGTTGCCCTAGCTTTCCAGCTGATCCTCTGCCTCTAATACTTTTAGCTATAGACCCTGAACAACTATGCAGATCAGTTGTTTCTGACTGAAGTCTGACTTGATTACCTGCATGCTTGTTTCAGGGTGTGTTATCCAGGTACAATAGAGTCCCAGTCATCAGTAACTCAACTAACCAGCAGTCTCAGCTAACTAGCGCAAATCAGTGGTGCTCAGCAAGATTTTGGATATCCGAACTACCCAGATAATCCGAACTTTTTCCACTATCCGAACTGTGAATAGCAATACGGATATTTTTGAAAACCCGAATAGACTATCTGGGCAAACTCGGATTTCCCATTTGAAATCAGAAATCCGGGCGGATAGTTAGTTCTGATATCCGAGCAGAAGCCAAAATCACTGAGAGAGAGGACAGAGAGAGAGAGAGAGAGAGAGAGAGAGAGAGAGAGAGAGAGAGAGAGAGAGAGAGAGAGAGAGAGAGAGACCTCCAAAAGGGGGACCCAGCGATGCAAGGCAAGAGCGCTAACCACTACGCCACCGTGGTGATTAATGTAAAGTCTGAGCAGTCTATGGAATTACCTTGTAAGGTCAAGAATGTCAGTAGAAAGTTATTTGCTAATAGTCCAAAGCAAAAGGGAGTTGGTCGGGTCCTATCGTGCAGCAGATGATTCTGAGACAGGGTGGATCAGCATTGAAGGACCCTTGTAAATCTGCAGGACAAGCCTTTAACCATCTCGCTACTGGGGTGGAGATTGTAATGAAAGATGGGCACTCTCTGCCACGTGACCCCCCCCCCCCCCCCCCATAAGAGCTCAAAGAGATATGTAATGTCTGTAAATATCATATCTCTGTGGCAATACATCAGACAGTGTAGGAGCAATAATTATGGATTCATCAGGTTCTCTGGTGTTCATAGGTATCAAACACGGTGTAGCTATTATGTTTTATAACAGCGAATCCCTATCTCTGTAGCAGAAGTTTCTATCACTACGATTGTCAGTTTGGGACATATATATTTTAACCAGTGACGTTCCTACTCGTTTTCATGTGGCTAACATAAATGGAAATATTGAATTCTGATAGACAACTGTTAGGGCCTATTTCCACTACACGCAGATTGGGTGCAGAATGGATGCAGAAAAACTGACTCCAATGAATGCCTATGGGCCTGTTTCCACTAAACGCATTTTTTCTGATGCAGATTTTCCCATAGGCATTCATTGGAGTTTTTCTGCATCCATTCTGCATCCAAACTGCGTGTAGTGGAAATAGACCCTTATAATATTAACCTTTATTATTATTATTAACCCTTATTAATAGTTGATTTAAAGGTGACATTCAGAATGAACTTCCTGTTGACAGAATATGGGGGATGTTGCTTTTGGCAGTTGATTGTTTATGACCCCTCTGTTTCCTGGCTTCTTATGATCTTTTCTGTGAACCTTGGATGGTACAATGTGTATTGCCAGAAAACAAGGCCTGTTAGGGAGAGGTAATGGGTTTATTGCATCCTCTACAGGGAACGCAATAAACAAAATAAAAATTGGAGATAAAACTAGTATAGCTCCACTCATAAGATCAGTAATCATTGCATAAATGCATCAATTCTAGACTATAACAGCAACCCCCTAGTGAACAGCCATTTGCTATTGAAAGGCCTGGAATGCCATGTCTGACAGAAAAAGTACTTTCTAAGCCAAAATCAAACTTAAGGGGAACTCTGGAGCAAGTCTTTGAGCGTTTCCTTTTGTGCAAATGGTGAATCCATCCCAAGGACCTCCTCCTATTGTTTCGTATTTTGCTTTAATTTATCATATGAGTGTGTATTAATTTTATTGATATCTCAAACCACATACAGTATTAGTTATGTATGTATTTGTACTTGTATTGTTGGATGTCCTGATTGTACAGTGTTTTGAACTTCTCATGTATCTATGTGCCCCAATATTTGCTTTGTACTATGTACAGTGCTACAAATGTTGGCACAATATTAATAATAATAATAATAATACTACAGTGTTACCAACAGTCAGTAATCATCATCTATCCAGAGGAGAGAAATTTTAAGAGGAACTGTAGTGAAAATCACAATTAATAAAATTGCTTAGTGTTTACAATATTTATCTATAGATTATTTAGTCATTGTTTGCCCATTGTGAATTATTTCCTCTCTCTGATTTCCATTCAGAAATGTATCACTGCCGGTAACATCTTTAGTTCTGCCAGATGATCTGTACAGATTGTTTGTTACTAAAGCTGGGTCTACACGCAGCAATCCGGCGGCTCGATTAGCTGCCGGATCGCCTCTGCCGCATCCCCGCACGTACCTGCCACGTCCCCGCTCGCACACAAATAACTAGGCTGTGTTCCTTTTTTACTTTCTCTGTATGAAAGAGTAAAACATCAGGTATGCAAGTTTCTGTCTGGGTCGGGACTGGGTTGAACTATAGCATAACTCTCACTGATATGTAATTAAAGCCATAAAACACTTTCCTATCAGTAAATGGCTTCTGAGAGCAGGAAAGAGATAAAAAAGGGTCAATAATTCATAGGTTTGAGCTCTGGCATACCGTACTTCAGTGAAGGTGTCATTGAGCAGAGATAATGAAACCCTAAAAACTTAAAAACTAGATTTAAATATAAAATAAAACTGTGGGATACCTAAAATAATCATTTTTAGGAGAAGGAGTATAGATAAAATTGTTTTTATGATCAGTTTATTTTCACCTCGAATGTCCTTTAAGCCACGCGGACATTTTACCATATAAGCAACTAGAGATAATCGGAATTGCCAAATTTCGAAACCAACAAAACTATGAACTTATTCCATCATTTTAGCAGATTCCAAAACGTTAATTTCCATAATAAGCAGGGTCAGTAGACATGTTGTGCGCTTAATGAACCACAAGTGTTTTTCATTTTTCCGCATTTTCATTATTTATGCAAAGAACTTTAATGTATTCCATGAAAATACTTTCATGTAACTTTCTGAACTTACACATTGGGATTCTGTGATTTTGACATTTTTTTGAAATGAGTATTAACTTGAAATTGAAAAGATTCCAATGCAAAAGTCATGCTTAGGAATTCAGCAAAATCCGTATGCTCATCCCTATAAACAAGTACCAAGTATTAAATATAGGATGTACGAACTTGTTCCATTTGCTAAAACTTAAATGGCAACATACATAGTAAATATTTATTTTCGCTTACCTTAAAGGGAACCTGAAGCGAGTAAAATTATTTCAAATAAGCACATGATGTACCTGCAAATGAATATTACATCCTTACCTTGCCATCAGTTCCTCTCAGAAGCTCACCATTTTCTTCTTACAGTGATCCTTTCTAGTTCTGACAATATTTTGTCCGAACTGAAATATATCAGTTGCTGTCAGTTATATATCAGCAGCTGTCAGTTACAACTGAATGTGCAAGGTAATGGCCATGTTTCCCTATGGCTCAAGTGGGTGATGTTACAGTTTAACAGTGTGCTGACCAGGAAGCTGTTATGGGGTAATGGCCATTTTTAAAATGGAGGACAGAGAATTCCATTGATCACAGTGGACAAGCAGGACGCAGGAGAGGGAAAAAGATTGATGAGTAGACTACACAGGTGGCAAGTATGACCTGTGTATGGTTACTTTGACTTTTTATTTTCAGTTCAGGTTCTCTTTAAGTTGCCCCCTTCTGTCTTTTGTAAAAGGTGTGAAAGAAAGAATATAAGCTCATGTATAGATTTGTGTATGGGATGGGACACATTTGAACCCATTGCTGCTCCTTGGCATTAATCATCACATACACAAATAAGAAATATTTTCATGATAGCACTTTTGAGAATTTCACAACACACTGTCATTTTCTGTATAGTAAATCTTTATATACTATCAAATATAAATCAGTTGACTCTAAACCCCATCATGTTGGTTGCAGGTATAGATGCTCCAAACATCCAGTATTACTAATAGATCAGCTATCTGTAAGTTATCAATAGGAAAAATCAATTTCAACAGACCACCATTTCAGTGTCATGCAGATATTACTACAAACGTGTTAAGTGATGCTAAGGCGCATGTATACAAATAACTTTTTCTCCTAGGTATTATTTTTAAACTTGTCAAGAAAATGATTTGTGTTAAATGTCACCTCTGCTACTATCATTACTTTTCTCTACACATTTTTCAACAGGGAAGGTAATCTAAATGAACTGGTGTTGGACAATGGACCACAATTTGTATCATCTGAGCTTGAATCTTTTCTGCGAGAGAGAAATATTGTGCATAGGAAAGCAAATGTAGATATTGAGATATTCAACTGAAGTCTTAAAGAAACTCTTCAGACTGCAAATCCTACAGGTAAATCTTGGAAAGCTTATACCCCGGAGTTCTTACATGCTTACATAACAACTGCACATGCAACCACAAGCATCGCCAGCTGAGCTGCAGACATATGCGCACTAAGCTTCATGTTGCTAACCTACAACTTACACAATGTCCAGTGCCTCTTAAGCCCCAAACACACACTCAACAGCGGCCTTTTAAGGTGCGTACACACGCACTACCGCCGGCAACGACGGGTCCGCTGGGCGGACGTTCAGCCGACAGTAGTGCGTGTGTACGTGCTGTCGGCGGACTGATAAGGCTGTGTCTGAACGATCCGCTGAACGGATGGTTCAGAAACAGCCTTATCAGTCCGCCGACAGCACGTACACACGTGCTACTGTCGGCTGAACGTCCGCCCAGCGGGAGGGTCCGGGCAGACCCGTCGTTGCTGGCAGTAGTGCGTGTGTACGCACCTTTAGGCTCTCACAACTTTTCTTGTGAAACACCTACAAAAAATCTCTTGCTATTGTTCAAGCAGCCGATAAGACCGATAAGAAGTCAATCCAAATGTTGAATTGACTTCTTATCAGTCTTATCAGCTGCTTGAACAATAGCAAGAGATTTTTTTTAGGTGTTTCACAAGAAAAGTTGTGAGAGCCTAAAAGACCACTGTTGAGTGTGTGTATGGGGCTTAAAGGCCCATACACATGGCATACATTTGTTTGTAGTTGTGAGGCAGCGACAAACAGACAAGAGACAACAGCATATTTATGGCAGCGACAATTCGAGTTTGCGACAGTTGTACACACTTGACAACAGAAAGAGTCAAGACACAACGGAAGCTGTCCGCCACAGACTACGCATATTAGTAGTACTATGATAGCGACTCTGCTGTCTGTAGAAGACTTTCGTCCACACGACAGGACACCAACAGACTAACGACGGTTTGTGAGACAAAAGTCACAAGAGATTCACCAGTTGAATCACTCAAACATGGCTGTATCTGCAGACAGTCTGCTGACAGTCTTTGTCTTTTGCAGCGTACACACTAACAAACCGTTGCACAAACTGTCGCTCAACACATGTCTGTACAGACATTAGTATGCTGTGTGTATGGGCCTTAAGTATATGGCCATCATTTGCAGAAGCAACTTACACTGAGCCAGGGAAAGAAAAAGCTGCAACAATATACAAATAAAAAGATAGATACTTTTGTAGAGGGAAGAATTTAAATAGTCTAGAAGCTTCCTGTGTTTTCCTAAACTGTACTGTTCCAGTGAAGGAACCCTCTAAACTTTTTTGGACTGGAGCCACTGGAATATGAGTCTTCTGAACACGCTTCTGGATGAGCGCATCCATACCGGGCATGTGTGAGTTAGGTCCGCACATGCCCAGTAGAATGAAGCAGCTCATCCGTGTTTTTCTCTTCTGTGCATGAGTGCTCCGTTCTACTGAGCATGCACAGATCTTACTCACACATGCCCAGTCCGGATGTCCTCATCCACGCTCAGGAGCATGGCCAGAAGACACTTAAGGACCTTTCGCTGGTATGTAGGATGTAAGAAATTACAGTAAGCCTCTAGATAGTCCCTACAAAGTAAACATCTATCCTTTTATTTGTATATTGCTTCAGGGTATATTGTTTAAGATAAGATCATTGTTTTATGAGGATGAATGTGTGTTTACCATACAATCCCTCTGGAAATGATACAGAAAACAAGCAGATGAGAAGCAGTAGAACAACACATGCTGGGCTCACCAAAACACAATGCAGTGATACATATAAAAATAACATCAAGCTGAAGGTTGTGCTGCTTCATAAGATCAGGTTCAAAATCCAAACACTGTATGATTCTTCAAACTGCTCTAGAAACATGCCTGATACAAAACAGAAACGCACAGGTACACAAGCCTTACAGAGCTTGTAAATACTGTAGGGACCATCTCTGCATCACTGCAATATGGAATTCAGTGGGAAATGTTCTCATTGTGTTAGAATTACAGCCTTTGTACTCTGTGGGGATTGCAGACAGAAAAGGCTCTCGTGTCACCCATGTGTGGTTGATATTAACAAATATGCGTTCCAATGGAGCAAGGATGTTTGGAAATTCAGTGGAAGGCATAGTGGCCCCCTATAGCAGGGACTGAGCAATATTTACACAGTATGAGTAATGTCTGAACAAGGGGTATTTTAGTTTATCTTTAAGCCGTGGTGAAGGAGAGCCTGGAACTGTGACAAGCAAGCCATACTGCTATGAAATCTCTCAATAATGGCGCAACATGGCCAAATGCCTTTGTAACCGGATCGTGCGTATTCTGAGGTGTTGCTAGGCAACAAGCTATGCACAACTAAAATGAAGCAGCAAAGGCATGATTGTGAGTTATCATGCAAAAGGGGATCTAAATATTCAAATCCTTCTCAGATGACCAATTAATCCAAGGCCGGCTATAAGAAGCACAGCAAGGGTTAAAGCGTTTTCAAGCTTAGCTAAAAACCAGGGAAGCTCAGTTTATCTATGTCTGAGCATTGACTTTACTGATGAGATCTGACAGTTGTGTTGTACATTGGTTTTAATAGTCCTTGCAACAAGCTATTTGATTGTGTTATCAAATACAAGTAGGATATATTGCAAATACATGCTACATTTTTGGTAAACTATTTAAATGTATGGTTAGTATTTATCGATAAATTGCGTGTATTACACTGTATGAGCAGTTGTCCACTAGATTCAAAATCTGTTTCATCTAGAATGCAAAATTATCAATAAAAAGGTAGACTAGTGTTGCTTAGGCTAGAGGTGCCCACTAATGAAACAATCTTGATTGTACAATCTTACTGTTCCTATGTAATATGAGGGGCTACCTAAAGTATAATTTCAGCGTATATTCACTCATTTTACCCTTCTACTACATAGATTTGGTAAGATTGTATCATTTAAGGACACCTTTAAGGGGCCCATACACTGGTCAATTTCAGCCATCATTCGACATAGAATCGATCGGTCAATTGCAAATCGATTGTTTCAAATCAGCCAATCGATCGTTTTGCAGCCAATTTCGATCGATTAGCTCGATTGGTCCGGGCAGAAAATCTGGGTCGATCGGCTGCTGGCAGCTGATCGATGGCCCATAGGGTTGCATTGGATCGAACGGTGCAACACTGCATTTCGATCGAATTTCAATAGATTTCATTCTGAAATCTTTTGAAATTCGATTCCCACTGTGTGGCACACATCAGATACATTCCTGTCAGATTCGACCTGAGAGGCATCTGACGGAAATCTATCTGATGGTCGAATCTGCTGCAATTCTATAAGTGTATAGTCACCTGTAGAATACTCTAGTGCAATCAATCACTTACAATCAAGAAATGTAACTCCTTGTTGGTAACTGCCATTTAAGTGTAATTATACGTAAATGTATGTTAAAGTGGACCTGAACTCTTGCACAGGACAAAAGGAAACCAGAGAGAAATGCCTCCTGTATGTATTTAAAGAGTTTAGCCTGTCTAATTCCCCCTCATCTGTGACTAATCAACAGTGTAATTTGATTTCTCAGCTGTGTCAGCTGGCTGCCTCGACAGAGCAGCTAATTTGTAAACACAGGATGTTAACCCTATGCCTGCTTCAATAAAAGGAGGAAGTAGACACACTGCAGATTTATTGCAGGATTTGTATCAGCTGTAACAAAGAAATGTCTTTCTTTAAAGGTTATTATGCCGTTGCTTATCTTTTAGAGCAGAAAGGAAGTTCTGATTGTGATTACTTAGTCACAGATGAGGGGGAATTAGACAGGCTAAACTCTCTAAATACATTCAGGGTGCATTTCTCTATGTTTTCCTTTTGCCCTGTACAAGAGTTCAGGTCCACTTTAAAAGAGATATGCTAATGAGTTTCAGAGTCACCTGAACAAGCAGCATGAGTCCCTTTAAAGCTATTATTCAAGCAGAGATCAGGACAGACTGCAGCTTGTTTACTATCAATATAATCACAGTGTAAAAGCGTTTATAAGAGTTGAGATGCCTGTATTTTAAAAATGGCATAATATATACTATAGAAGTACGGTACATGCCATCATTATTATTCTAGGCCTCATTTTAAGAATTTTTAAATATGCAATAATTTAAAGTACATTTTCACTTTTGCATATAAACCTTATACCTAAAAGGATTTCAATCTCTTGCTCTCACTTGATTAACCTCAGCTGTGTATACCAGACTTCAGAAAACAGTTGTAACTATTTCTTAGTAGAAATGAATTTACTTGATTGATATACTGGTAACATGTGTAGATTGTATACATGTGTGGGCCAATTGTTTAGACACTACATCCATTCAAACTATAGTGGCTTTTGAATCCCAGTTACATTCTGCAGCTGTGCTTAATTTAGGGGGTTCCAGTTGTAAGCCAACTACAAATCCCAGCATTCCCTGAAAGCCATATTGCCTATGACATTCTATCAGTAGGGCATTTTCAGCCCAAGGTCACTTCCTAATTGCAATCTCAAGTCTACATCAAAGACTTGCAAAGGGTCACCCTGACTCCTCCCACAATAATCTCACAAACAACAAGTCAAAGTCCCCATTCGCTAGCAGTGTGTGAAACCCAACATGTGAAAAAATAAGTCATAAGATAAGTTTGTTTATAAACAATACTAATAATAATATAATTATAAGAAGATGAAAAGTATTTCTCCTTACCTGTCTTTCTGTGGCCATTGCCATTAGATGTAGGGTGCAGCACAGCACACCTTCCACGTGTTTTGTCACCTTGTGGTTACATTTAGGAGATGTGTCCTCTAAGACAAGACAGATTTTGTATTGGAGGGCAGCCTTGCTGTTATGCACAGTCTGATGCCTCCCGCAGTCACTGATGGATACGTTAGACAGACATCTAATACACTGAAATATGTATGCAAGAAGGGAGTTTTGGAGTGCTTACACTGAGGAGGAAGGTTGTTAAGTTTGCAGTCAGACAGCTTAACAGTGCCAAGTACAGAAGAATGAATAAAGAGCAATTGTTAGGGGGGAACAAAAGGACTGGGAGGAATGGAGCTGGGATTCCTGGGCAAAGCCTGCAAACTTGCACTTGAACTTGAATCTAGGTCTATGTGTGTCACCCTGCAGGATAAATGGGAGTCTGTCCCGCCAGCACACATTAAATCATGTCACTCCGTGGCTATTGATAGCTGTTGCTAAGAGAATTATCACAGTAGATGGAGACTTTCACACAACTGAGTGTGCCAGGACATCAAGATGTCCAGATGCATTCCATTTATTTATTTCCTCTTTTCAACACTTTTTTTTTTTTTTTTTATTCTTTGACTGTTCTAAGGTTGAGTTAACCCACACCATGCCTTATTAGCTTGCAGATCCAGTGCCCGCTGGGGACGTTTGCCTTACAGAAGGTCTGTCTCCTGAGGGCTCTTGTCATGACTAATGTTGTGCTGTGGAGGGCAGGGATTGTCTGGGTTTGGGGATCCCTCAGCATTGGAGTGTCAAGCTGCTGAGTTTTCTCACAGTCTGCCCACCAGACAGGATTCTCTTCACGTCCCCAGTCTGCTATTCAGCACTTAATTAAACGCTAATGGCAGCTGTGGATGAGGTCACCCGAGACAGCTTTTCTCACACATTTTTCATGCAAATCTGCCAAACTCAAAACAAATTTGAATAAAACGCCTTTTGTGCCGCCACTGTATAGACTGTCTTGTGTTTTTCCAAGGCCATTATGTCCGTCTCAACAGGCTCAGAAACATTGCTTTGCAACCAGAAAACGGACCCTGATTGTTCCATCTAGGCACCTTCCCTCTGGAAAGAAAATATTGTCTAACCCCCAACTTTGTGATTTTTCAAGGACTAGGCCCATGGTATTTCCTTACATCTGTGTACAGTTTGCAGAATAAATTGATAACAATGCTATTGACAACAATGATAAATTATTTGGCCATTCTACAAGAAAAAAGGGATTTTTTCCCAAAATAGATAATTATTTTAGTATTTGTTTACTTCCTGTTTTAGTGGTAACGTGTACAGCAGACTGATGATCATTAAAAAAAATTCCCATCTTAAAGAGACACTGAAGCGAAAAAAAAAATGATATAGTGAATTGGTTACTATGAATAATTACTAGAAGATTAGCAGCAAAGAAAATATTCTCATACTTTTATTTTCAGGTATATAGTGTTTTTTATAACATTGCATCATTCTATAATATGTGCAGATTACACAACACTCAGCATTCAAAATGAGTCTTTCAGAGCAGTCTGTGAAGTAATGACCTCTCCTCTAGCAGAGGAAAAGGAAATAGTCCGGGAACAGTTGAGATAATAAAAGTCAGATAACAGCCCTCTCCACACTAACTTAGTCGGAGAGCTTAATGGCTTGTTTGCATAGAGATAACAACTGGAGTTTCTCAACTCTTCCTGTACTGGAAACAATTACACTGATGTATCTAATCTTAATGTTTTATTTCTTAGCTGTGCTACACATACAAATCATAATATCATATATTTTTTTTTCGCTTCAGTGTCTCTTTAAGTGTATGTGTGCTATTCACAAACAAGAGACTTCTTCTGGGCTTGCGCTAATAATTTTTATTACCCATACAGTTATCATATTTGCTTTTGTGCACAAGTAATATTTTCTGTTTACAAAATAATAATTCTCAAAGTTCAGTTTATCTGCTCTGAAAGCCGCCATTGCATTTTATTGCATAGCTGCTGTATTTAGATATTAAAATCTATCTAGTGATCACTTCTCAGCTCTTTCTGCTTCTCAGCTCAGTACAGCTCAGTTTCTGCAGTTTGCTAATGCTTACTAAATGTATCTGACAAAGGAATGTAAACGAAATATAATGTTATCACCTCTTTGGATGCCGTAAGAAGCTGCCCACAGAAGCAAGGAGCTTTCCACTGAAGAACAAAGTGCTGTGTTCAACTGTTTTAATGCTGTTCTGCTGCAATTTGTTTTGTGGTAATAGATTTTATGCTGTAAATAATCTTTTAGAGCAAAGAGGAAATGTTGAGTTTCATACCACTTTTATCCAATCCCTTATTTATGAAAAGCACAGAAACCCATTAATGATACAATCTTTTTTGTCCACTCTTACCAAATCTATGTAGTTGAAGGGTAAACTGAGTGAATATACTTTGAATAGATACTTGCGGTAGCTCTTCATATTACATAGAAGTGGTAAGATTGTACAAAAAGATTGTATCATTAGCTGGCACCTTTACATCGCTTTACGCATGTTCTTTGCAAAACCCTTTAAATAAATCCTGAGTTGCAAAACACCATGCTTGTTTGTGCATCCTGGATACAGCACATGATACTGTGCATCCCGCTAACATATGTTTGCTGGAGATACTGGTAGCATTTGCTTTATAAATAAAAGGCTTTCAAAGAACCTCCAAATTCACATTTTCAATAAAAGTGCAGTAATCCTTTAAATAAATGTTTAAAGCCTCAAGCTTTAATAATGCATACAGCATTGCCTTCTTACAGGGAACGGATCACCAAGGCAAACATTTTTTTAGAATGAACCTTGAATGATGCTTTTAACTGTGTGTGTCTGGGGGGGGGGGGGGAGTAGGGGTTGGGAGTAGGGGTTGGGGTAGCATCATACCTTACCTACCTACCTACTGCTTCTCTGGTCCCCCCATCCATTTTGGATGCCCCATCTTGTCCTCTGACTTGCTGCAATGACCACAACATATATGTTTCTAGCAGTGTTGTGAGAGCGCGCATGCCGCGATGCAGTGCACAGCTGTAGTTGCTGTCTCAGACTACATGTCCCAGCATGCATCGGGGTGTCTGCACAACACTGCCAGCATCACACAAACTGTGGTTTCTGCAGCAAGTCCAAGGAGATGACAAATCTCAAATGGACAGGGGGGACCAGAAAAGCAGCACCCTGTAGGTAAGTAATGATGCTCTGCCCAACCCCTGCCCCCCAATGGCGCACTCAGTTAAGCTCCACCCATATATGGAGGACCAGTCTAAAAAATTTTTTATGGTGGTGCTCAGTTGACTTTAAAATGAAAGGCAAGTCCTTCCTTTTGTGCAAAATGCAACACCCATAACTACAGGGCAGTGGACAGGACCGTACAAATCACAGCTTTGTGGGTCAAGCATGCATTCAGAACTGCTAGTTTATAGCACACCTATGCCAGTTAGCAGTTGTTTCACTCATTCCCAGTAGAATTGCCATGTGCAGAAGTGCAAGGTAATTTTACCCATACTTATGCTAGTATTGTAGCACACATTGCACACATAGCGCAACTTGCATTATGTACACAATGTGCACATTGCTAGAACACATTTTATTCAAATAGAATGCTATGTTACTTTCTTAAATTCCGGTAAATTTGGTGTGCGCTAACTGTGCTTGCAATTTTACCGGGGTTTAAATATAGAACAGAATTAATGGATTGAAATTGCTTACAGCTAAAGCAGACTTTTCTGTTGTTTCACTATAACTGAGGATTTCAAGTGAGACTGAACCAATAAAAAAAATATTCCCAATAATGCCAAACACATACATTACTAAATTAGCTCAGTTTTAAAATACTGGCATATGAGTCATATTGCTTACCCTAAAAAAGACTCCTCATGCACATTGTTTACTGGAGTGCTGAAAGCATTGTGGGAAGACAAGAGAGAAGCAAATATGCTGCAGAACGAGTGGAGAACATTTTAGAAGCACATTTTCCAAAAAGGTATCAAAACACAACAGCACAACATATCGGCATAAGCAGAGTGTAACTGCTTGCACTGTACATACTGGAGTGGCATGCCAGTATTATAAAATAAGACTTATTAAGGACACAAAAATGTATTGCATTATCGTTATTGCTGGCCACATTTTCAGACATTCATGCATTTACTCGAATATAAGTACACTAACATTTTCAGCTAATTTGCAAAATCAGATCATTAACTCTGTTGGGATTCCTCTGCTCCTACCGGTAGTACCGGTCATAGTTGGTTTACTAAGAAAATCATTGATCCATCTAAATTCCAAGAGTAGTTACAGTGACACAAGTGAAGGAGAATTACGGACATTGCTCTTGTCTCCTGCAGTTGATCAAGGCTTAAGCTACCACCCAACTATTCATTTTGCACCTTAAATTGTCAAGTAGAAGAACAAGTGCTATTGCATCCTGCAGGCGCCACCAGAGATAGCTGACAGTACTTACCCCACCCAGTGGTGTTGGTGCTAAACCCTGTCCTCTCTCAGCTCAATGATTGCTTTATTGTAAATGCTAAAGAAAACAGCTCAAAATACACAGCAGCAAAATACAGCTAAAAGGGTCCAGGAACTATGTTGAAAACTTCAACCTATGTCAGCTCAGCAAGTTGCTGCACGAGCCAAAGATTATTTTCTTTCCTAGCAGTACATCATTTACAGCAAATTACTCTCCCCCCTCGCCATTAATTTTTGGTCAACTGTAAATTTCTGCGTGGACTGGATCATAATTAACAGTGCAGTGTATTAAGTTTTGATAACAATAAACAGATCAGCCAAAACATGAGAACTACCTGCCTAATCTTCTGTAACCCCCCCCCTCCCCCCTTGCACCATCAGTACTGTACTGGTCTAATCCATAGCATCCAGCATCAAGACAACAGATCCTTGTAACTTGTAAAGCGTAGCCATGGTAGATAAGACTTATTTTCTGCACAACCCACACATGCTTGATCCAAACTTGATCTAGGGAATTTGGAGGCCAAACACGATTCTTTAGGTCTACCAACCTTCGTCCATTGCTTCATGGTCTAGTTGTGATGCTCATGTGCCTATTGACACCTTCAGGGCCAGCATAGGCACTCTGACTATTCTGCAGCTACACAGCCCCATAGACAGTAAGCCATGATACATGATGTGTTCTGACACCTTCCTCTCATGGTCACCCTTATTTTTTAGGCAACTTGTGCTACTATAGTCCTTATGAGGGACAGGGCCGAAGCTACCATAGGAAAAAATGGGCAATTGCCCCAGAGCCTGTAGGGGTCCCCAAGGTGTCCCTCCACCATCTTAACTGTTGCTCCCCAGGGACTCTGCAGAGTATTTGGCAGAGTAGCGTCTCATCTGTGCTGGCGGGCAGGTGAGACACTACACTGGCATAGACACTGCAGAGGTCCTAGGGAGCACAGTTAAGTTGGAAGGTGATTGGGGGAAGGTCAGCACTCAGCAGCCAGCTCAGAGGCCCAGGAGGGAAATTTGGCTGCAACAAAGGGCCCCTAATGACGCTTTTTGGTCCGGGGGGTGTCTGTTAGGAGGCCCCAAGGCTAATTTTGTCCTAGGGCCCAATTGTTACTTGAACTGGCCCCGATGAGGGATCAGATCAGATTGTTTTACTTTCCCTCCCCATGAGCATCAGTGAGTCTGGGGCACCCATAAACCTGCCCCCAACTCACTAGTTGTCCTGCTTAGATCACTTTTGGTTGATGCTAAGCCCTGCATAATGTGAACAGCTCTCATGTCCAGCTGTTTTGGAAATGCACTGATCCGGGCATCTAACCATCACAATTTGACCCTTGTCAGCATCACTCAGATCCTTGCGCTTGCCTATTTTTTCTGCATTCGGCACATCACCTTCAAGAACTGACTATGTACTTCCTTCCTATTATATCTCACCTCTTGACAGATGTCATGGAACAAGATAATCAGTGCTATTCCCTTTACCTGCCAGTGGTATTAATGATATGGTTGAGCAGAGCATCGAATTGCATGCTTGTCCTTGCCTAAATTTTATTTTTCATCTCAAACGCTTTTATTTTTGAGATGCTGGAGATCTGTCTCTTGATAAAACATCCCAAATGACAGCGATAAATCTTTTATTTCAAAGCTGTAGAAGGGTGTTAATGCTCCCTTCATCAGGGAGATACTAGCTACCAGCAGAAAGAATGATTTTTTCATGGTTTCCGCTGATCTTATGATAATAGTTAATCCAGAGCTTATCTTATTTTGCAAGGTGAAACATTTGGCAGATAAAGCTTCTGAAGTGTGCAATGTTGCCTATAAGATATTGCAAAGAGTTTGCTTATGTTTTGCATTGTAAACCATTTCGTGATAACTTGGAGAACTATGCTTCAGGTTTTAGAACAAAAAGCTATAGATCAGAGTAGTAGATGGTGAGTAAATGACTCCTTGGACATCAGAAGATGGTTGGATGTATGGGCGGGCAGGAATTGATTTTTATCATCACAAAAAAAGAAAACTGTTCTAAAGAGCTTCCTAAAATGACAGACTCATTTCAGAAAAATGCATGGAGAGAAGTAGAGAGTGATGTCCTATCAGAAAAGGACTCTGTTGATCAGCACACATATCCATTCAGTCAATCATTTCCCTAAAAATATTTGTCCAACTGTGTCCACAGATGCAGCAAAGCCCTGAAGACATAGTTGGGTGCCACTGCAGACTTTTAATGTTAAACAGCAGCAAAAAGTAGCAATTTGTCTCAGTTATTATGTAGCCAAACACCTTTAGACTTATGGCATAGGGCTATAAAATTGCCATCACTTAAACATTGCAGCTGATATTGAAGACAGCTAAAGATGAGTATCAATCAATAAACTGATGTGTTAAAAAAAAGAATGATCATCAGACTTAGTTATTAGTGCTAGGAGCTATTTTAGGAGAGTTAGCATTAGGCTCAGTTCACACTCCAGCAAAAAATGGGCATTTTGCCTATTTTGCCAGATTACAGCAGAATGGAAAAAAAACAAGAGTCAAACAGATTCTGTTATTCTGACCTGAATGATTTTTCCGGACAGCGAATGCCTTTCCCACAAAAGCCTGCAGTTAACATGCATCTGCTCCAGACTCCAACCGAGCACAGAACACCATTGGAGCAAACACTGCACTGTCTGCTCCGATTGGGCCGTTCGTGATCTGGCTCGATGTGAACCGAACATTAAGGGACAGAATAGGGGGAGGAGGTAACATTTAACTAATGGAGTTAGGGGATTAGCTGTCTGAAAGCAGTTTACATTATGTGTCATGGATAGAGTTGGGCATTAGAAAGGATTTCACTTTGGGGGAATCTTAAAGAGACTCTGTAACAAAAATTTCATCCTTTTTTCTACCATCCTACAAGTTCCTAAACCTATTCTAATGTGCTCTGGCTTACTGCAAAACTTTCTACTATCACTGTCTCTGTAATAAATCAATGTATCTTTCCCCTGTCGGACTTGTCGCCCTGTGTCTGGAAGGCTGCCAACTCTTCAGTGCTGATCTGTTATGCACGCCCCCCTCCAGGCCCCTCTATGCACACTCCCGTGTGTGTTATTTACTTAAGCCAGCAGCGTCTCTGCTCTCTTATCAGTGAGAGAAGAGAGCTTTACAAGCTGGATAAAAATCCTCCTCTGTTAGGCTGTGAAAGGAGCTGGCTGACACATACTGAGGAATTACAGACAGGGCAGAGCTGTCTGCAGGAGGAAACGATCAGCCTGTCACTAGTATTCAGTGCATGAGAGCTGCAGGGGACAGAAGGTAAACACACAAATGATCTCTTGAGATTCAAAAGGAAGGCTGTATACAGCCTGCTTGTGTATGGATGTATTTTCTATGTGTGGACATACTGTACATCAATCTACTTCCTGTTTTGGTGGCCATTTTGTTTGTTTATAAACAAACTTTTTAAAACTGTTTTTGACTACTTTTAATGCGGCAGGGAGCGGCGAAATTGTGACAGAGGGTAATAGGAGATGTCCCCTAACGCACTGGTATGTTTACTTTTGTGCAATTTTAACAATACAGATTCTCTTTAAGGTTAGATATTGGAAATGGATTTACCTTATGGTGCCCATATACGGTACAATAAAAACGTTGATTTTCCTGTTTATTTGACCAAAAGGATCAAATCGAATGAAAGTCAAAAATAATCTTTTTTTCCGGTCAAGAAAAACAAATGATTATCTAATTTTTTCAATAAATATCTGATCGAACATGTTGGAAAATTTTCTATATTCGATCTAACAGAATAATAAAACAAAATTATCTAATGAAAAAATTGTACCATGTATGGGCACTGTTAGACAGATTAGGTTACATTTTAGGAAATAGAAGGGTATAGCTAATGGATAGCCAATCGACAGGAAGAAGCATTGAAACACCAACAAAGGCTCCATTGGAAAGTCAAAAGAAGAGTATCAGTAAATGCATTTTACTGACATTCTATCAGCCTCAGCCTGTGCCCAACTGATCAAACGCTTCAACCATAGGCACCTTGTACATTTCCCTAAATACATGAGATAATTGTAAATGTTGAGAATGGATGGATCTGGGGATGTCATTTCATGTCTATGGGTATTTTAAGGATAAACAAAACCACAGCTATACAACAGATGAGCAATCTAGCCATTCTCAGTATCATCTAGAGCCTGCTACAATGTTCTTTCCATGTTAGCTAATGACTAGCTCTTTCTTTTTATTTTCTTCATACACCCAATGCAAACCACAAAAGGCAAAATCTGACTGGCCTGTATGGACGACTACATTTTTCCCATCATCACCGCTTGTTGCTTCATGAAATAAGCCCAATAGAGAGGTAGGCTTCAGAGACCGGGATGTATTATTTCTAATTGATTATTCATACCACAACAGAGGAACCGTCTAATGTAAGTGCAGCATTTCATTTGCTGAAGAAATCTGTACACAATAATGCTTTTCTTTCATACCCCCGACAGGAAACCCGCTCATTGGACGGGTGCCAAGGAAACCTTATTTTCTTTGCCATTGTCAGTTTATGGACTGTAAAAGGAGGAGAAGAATGTTGGTCCCATAGCGGGAGATTGAAATGAAGTTTGCCAAACAAGCATACAATTTCATTTGCACTTAAACTTTCCTTCCAACAAAAAGCCATTGCTTGAGGATTGACATGTTTACACCCTGTGATTTTCCTTAAGGATGAAAGAAAGGGATATAAAAAAAAGAAAGCTCACTGCTGATGTTTTCAATAGGCTTTGGCCAAAAATACATTGTTGCTTGACTTTTGAGCAAACCTTTTGCATCCATTATAATATCTTGCATTGTAGGGGGAGCGTGATTCCATTGAGCCTCTGTCGGACTGCAAGGTAGGTTGTTGAACTGTTTGAGCCCTGTGTGATCAAGACTGTCAATGTCATTTGTATAGTACAATAGGCGGTATACTTGGCTTTCCATGTACTGCAGTCATTTATCACAGTCAGTACACAGCCGTTAAATCTAGTCTAGCCATTTCTATTGCTGCCTGTATACAAGCCTTTCACCCACTCTGCTCATTTGCATAACAGCCTGTATACACCCTTTACATGGTGGCCAGTCATTTCCATCACAACACACAAAAAGTGTAAATGTCTCCAACCCCAGCAAGGTCTTCTCTGGGCAGCATTCGTATTCAGGGCGGCTCTCTCTCAAGGTATACAGACCATATGGCAGATTAGGACAACTTCTGAGAATTTAATACCATTCTTTGCTGCGCAGTTATGTATTCCACATTTTCTTTTCAATGTGGGACTAAAGAACATATTGGGGTTCATTCAGCAACGTGGGAATTTGCTTCCATTTCCAGAATTTATTAACCTCTAATGCCACAAGCATATTGGGCTGACTCATTTAGGCGGGTGCCAAGGACACTTTAAGAAAAATAATGACCCACACAAACCAATCATGTTTCTTCTGTCACGTGACACAAATTATTCCAATTTTGCTTTAATTTTCCTTAAGGCTGTCTTGATAAATTAGTTCTGCAGGAATTTTGTGCACTAAAGAATTTATTTGTGTAAATAACCAAACTTTGCCAGAGTCGGAAGAGTCATGAGGTTTATGTATAGACATTATTGTACTGTAGTAGTACAGCTCTAATGCTGCATTACAAGCAGAATATAGATTACAGGAAACCTGAGACAAGTGGATGCAAAACATTTATACTTATCTGGGGCTTCCTCCAGCCTTCAGGCTGTGGGCTCCCACTCCATCTCCCCTAGCAGCTCCGATCGCCCGCTAGCTGTCCCAGTACTTCTGGTCAGTCATGCTCTGTTGCACGTGCGTGGCTCTTCTGTGCAGAACACTCCCGTCCCGTGATCACAGCGATTTTGCCACGATTTATACTGCTATTTTTATGCACATCAACGGGAGCTTTTTTTTTTTTTTTTTTAAAAACACAAACGCAGCGCTGATGGTCAGCAAAGTGCTCTGCAGTGTGTCTCAGGGCGACTGTTACATATTGCGGCTTTTGGTGCTTTTTTGTTACACATGTCTCACATTGGAGGTTTTCTCCCTGGGACTGGGTTTGGCTATGCCTGATGATGCTGATGATGATTTTCAATTGCTAAAAGATTTTTTAAAACTCTTTTGTAGACAAGTTGATTTGAGGTTCATGTATGATAATTTTGGAAAGGCTACTCCTCAGGATGTATCTGGCCTAGTGGACCAGCAAGCCTTGTCTGATCTGCAGAGTTTTTTTATTGGGACTCAACCTCATCCTCCTTATGTCATGTATCCTCTTTTGACCATGATACTTTTCCTAAAAAGCAGGCTGAGTTTAGACCCAAACCTTACTTTTTTAACTCATTGTCTATCTGCTCTAAGGAGCAGGTGTTTGCACAGGAAGTCACATGAGAATTTTAATCGCCTTACCTAGGTGTCAACATTTGCAAGCAAATTTGACTATTAATCAACAATAAGCACTTTGAGAACTGTCCTCTGATCCTGCTTTCATTTTCAAGCTCTCAGATAAGGGGGGGCAATGTTGTCATATGAAGAGTATGCAATGGACATGTGCCTTCAAAATCGTGAACATGAGTGGTATGCACAGGCTTCATCGCCATGCACCAATTAAGATATTCCCTGATTATATGGGATGCATTTTAATGAAACGTTACTTCCAAGTGAATTCCCTCCTTTCTACAAACTCCATTATCAATGTACCGCCACTTTTTATGCACTTCCCAAAACAAATCACAAATCCATGGGCGCCCCATTATTTCTGATTGTGGTTTTCTGGTGGAAAATGCCAGTCAGTTTCCTTTCTTCACCCACATGTTCAGTCTTTGCCTTCCTTTGAGAGATACTGGACATTTACAGTACTAACCATTTTAGATGGGATTATGGTCCCCCATGGTGTCTTCCTGGTGACGTGAAGGCCCTGTATTCCAACATATTACACGTGGAGGTTTGGAGGCTCTCAGCACCTTACCAGGTGATCTACTACTGGTGACCTGGAAGACTTCAAACATACTCTAAAAACACACCTTTTCAGACAAGCCTATAAGTTGCTATAGGTAGCATAGGAAACTCATCCTCTAACCCCTGTGTTTCCCTCCCTATTGTTTCCACCCCACTATCCTCTAGATTGTTAGCTCGCAAGGACCTTCACCTATTGTTTCTTATTTTGCTAAAATTTACCATGTGAGCATGTATTAATTTTAGTGAAATCTAAATTCACATATAAACTACGTACTTTATGTATTCTCAGTGGTAATTGTTGTCATTGGTTTTATATTTTTGTTAAAAAGGAATTGTTATTAAAAACAAAATTGTACTTGTATTACTGGATGCCATGACTGTACAGTGTCTTGAACTTCTCATATATATACGTTCACCAATATTTGTTTTGTACTATGTGCAATGTTAAGGAAGATGTTGGCACTATATGAATAACAAATAATAATACTAATGTTATACTTTTTAATTGGGGGTCACTACCTCCAGGCCTAGGGAACAGTGATAGAGCGTACCCGTACCCTGTCTTTTTGTGTCTGTACCTGGGGAAGTAGGAATGCCATCTTTTTTCAGCAGATCATTTGTCGTCACACCTGTGCCACAGGCTATGCCACAGATATATAGACAATAGTCTTTTAATTTGGACAGGCAATCTTGAGGATTTAACTACCTTCGTGTTGATGCTAAACTCCAACAGCCTGACCTCATATTCACGATACTAGTGGATCAGAAAACTGTCCCGTTTCTGGTTCTTTTTATTTCAGGTAGATGACTTTGACAATGTTTATACTAATTTATATAGGAAGCCCACCAAGACTTGCTCACACACTGATGCTCTAAAGTACGGTAATGTTGCCTAGCATAGGGAGTGCATGGCAATTATACTGTTACTAGCGTAGGGAAGCACCAACCATTAACCCATTAACTCCACGTCATTACTGGGTAAACGCACGTTGCATTACTATGGTAACAAGCAGGTAACACGTTACCATAGCAATGCACACATTACCACAGTAACCAGTCATCATAACACCCCCCCCCCCCCCCCCCTTTGCGCTGGTAACAGGAAAATTTCTGGGCACTCCCTGTACATGCCAACTTTACCGTATTTTACTGCATCAGACCCAAAATCTTCAAAAATAACGGATTTACTCTTTGTTTATGATAGATCTATTGATTGGTCAAACTGGACACAAATCATCTGTTTAAAAAAGATTTGCAGGTTAGGACACCCAAGTCTTTTCCTTTTTAGTGACATCAAGTCACATCTGAAACTGAACTGGCATTTCAAAATGACATCCAGACAAATGCAGAGCACTCCTGTCATTCACAATTCTAAAGGTGTGTTGGTTTTTAAAATTGTTTCTGCTGTTGGATAATTTTGTTTTCCTTCCTGGCTATTCAGTATTCAAGTGGATATTTTGTGGCCTCTGAATGTGAGTACAGCAGATTACTGGCAAAGTTTTAAATGACCTGCACATGTAGAGACTTCTTAAAGGATACCTGAGGTGACTTGTGACATGATGAGATAGACATGTGTATGTACAGTGCCAAGCACACTAATAATTATGCTGGGTTGCTTTTTTTCTTTCTCTGCCTGAAAGGTTTAAAAATCAGGTATGTAAGTGGCAGTTTCTGTCTTAGTTGGGACCGGGTCAGACTACAGTGTAACCCTCACTGATAAGGAATTACAACCATAAAACACTTTCCTAACAGAAAATGGTTTCTGAGAGCATAAAAGAGATAAAATGGGTCAATAGTTCATAGATTTTAGCTCTGGCATACTTCAATGAATGTGTCATTGAGAAGAAACAAGAACAACTTAAAAAGTAGATATAAATTTAAAATAAAACTATGGGATATCTAAAAGAAAGTCAGTTCTAGAAGAAAGAGAATAGATGCACTTGTTTTTATCTCATCAGTTTATTTTCTTGTTGGGTATCCTTTAAAGTAGTGTTCCCCAACCCTGTCCTCAAGGTCCACCAACAGTGCATGTTTTGTGAAATTCCACAGAGGCAGTTAATCAGCTCTGCTGAGACACTGATTACCTCACCTGTGAGTGTTTGTGGTTTTCTGCAAAACATGTACCTTTGGTGGGCCTTGAGGACAGAATTGGGGAACTGTGCTTTAAAGGGAACATGAAGTAAGCAGAATATGGAGGCAGTGGCACCCACATTATAATCATGTTAATTGCCATTGACCTGACTGCTGAGTCACAGACAGACAGCAAACACAGAAAAAGTCAGTATAAGGCAGAACACAATAGCTGGATTTCTGGCAAGGCCAACATAGGCCATGGCCTAGGGCACCAGATAAACAAGGGGCGGACTGCAGGCAGCCAGTGGGCTTTCTTTGCAGATTAAGTTCCCACCAAATGAAAGGGGTCGGGACAACCGCACTATTTGAACCAGCTGTCAGCTGCCTGTGCTGTGCTGCAGGCAGCTGCACTCAGTTATCCAAGCATGCATGAACAGTGTGTGATTAGCAAGCAGTCAGACCTGGTAAAATGACACAGCAGAAGCTGTGGGCGGTTACGGAAGGCTGAGTTAGGCGTGCACGTGGTGTGGGGGATGAAAGAACCCAGGGCAGCACCAGCGTATAGTACAGAATACAGAAGACAGCCTATCATAGTCCCCATTTCCTGGTTATTGATTGGCCAGTGGCGGTCCACGTCACTTTACCATGGAGACTGCAGTGGGTATGGGACTGTGTGGTTACTGTGTGGTTAGGGGCGGCTGGTAAAAGTGGGCCTTGGGCGGTAAGATGCACAAATCCGGCCCTGCAGAACACTGGATCTGCATACTCATTCTGGTCCTTCGCTTATTAGGTGGAGATTCACAAAGCTTGAAAAGGAAAAAAAAATATTGTCAATACGACACCTCTTTGTGGCTAGTGAAAGTATTGCAACATTGTGAAACTGTTATCCCCTTCATCAGACATGTTTATTCTGTAATACAGCTTTCCTCTCTAGTCATGCTTGATGAGCTTGAAGTGTTCAAAAAACAAAGTGGAAGATTTTTTTATGTAGATATTATCTTGATAGTATTTTCTGTCCTATGAAAAAAATACATACCAAGTGGTGCAGCTACAGAGCCATGGGCTCCAGTGAAAACTGTACAGTTTGCCCCCAATACTGTATGTAGAATGATCACATGATATACAGACCACAGAAAAAACAGCTGTACAATGACAGTCACTGTATGATAGAGGTGTAACCAAAGGAAAAGAATGGTTTACAGTAAAATCTTGTTAAAGTAAACCTCTAGATATAGTAAACTCAGTCCTCAGGTCTCAGCAATTGAGTCTGTATAAACATACAATGTATGACCAATTCTGATATAGTAAACTACTTTTCCTGGTCCCTTGGAGTTTGCTATAAAGGGATTCTACTGTATTAAGGGTTACTACAGTGCTGATGATTACCAGGGCCAGTGCTACCAATAAGGCAAGGATGGCAATGCTATTGGGGTCCCCAACCACCCCCTTAACATCTCTGAGCTTCTAGGGTTGCGCTTGCCGGGCCTCCACAAGATACCGGACCTCCGACCTCCCCCCTAATTGAGTGCACTATCTCTGCTATCGGGCCGAAGCATGATCGCAGCATTCGCATTTCACCAGTCCCGGCTGCTGTGTTGGTGGTGCCTGCCCATCTTCATTCCGCTTCCTGTGTCTTGTGACCGGGCACATCATGTCATGTGTAACGTGTGCTGGATCACACAGGAAGTGGAATGAAGGCGGGCTAGCAGCTACAACACAGCAGCCAGGACAGGTAAAATACAAATGCTTGGGCCTGATAGCAGAGATACTGCAATCAGCATGGAACAATTAAAGGGGAGGTTGGAGGTTCAGCAGCATAAGGGGGGCCCGAGGCGCAACCCCAAAAGCACAGAAATGCTAAGGGGGAGATCAGAGGGCAGCAGCCGGCTGGATGCAAATTTTTCTGGAGGATTGGGGCCCCCGGTTACCTATGCCCTTAGGGGACCCCAGTTTAATCCCTGATGGGGCATTGGGGGTTAAACTGGCCCTGATGATTACCACTACAGCACCAATAAAGTGCTAATGCAGCAACTGGAGTGGGGCCCCATGTTGGCTCCTCAGGTCTAGAGACATCCCTCTTATAATGCTACTATACATACCACGTAGCATAGAGTGTAAATGATATGGTTTAGCTGCTCAAACAATGAAACAGTCAAAGAGTTAAAGCCTAATTTCAGATACAATTTTTTATAAATTTTTTCGTTGAGGTGAAAAAGTTAGAACTTTCTTCAGTTGTTAGTGATGTCTGTGTGTGTGTTTATAAAAATTCCTGCAACATTTCACAAAGCAAGGCTTTTTGGATCCCAACTCGAGCTGCATAGCGCCAAAGCTTGCTGTGGCTTTAGCAGTATTGGTATAGTCCGTGTCCCACGCATGGGTAATTCAGATGATCCAGTGGTCGCCAGAACCCAAATTACTTCTCCCTCCGAGTTGCAACAACTCAGAGGGGGAATGGTATTTAACACCCCTCGAGTTAGTGTGGCGACGGGGTGAGACGTCATTTGGCTCACCCTGCGCCAAAATGAACTAAGCGCCAATATGCCATGTACGTGACATTTTATGCCCATTTCCATTAGTTCTGAAATGCGTCTCTGAGGCATTGGCTAATAGAGTAACACATGCTGCCCCCACACAGCAATTTTACCGCTGCTTCGTGCATCAAACCCATATTGCTAACTTAGCCTAACCAAGCCAAAGTGAGGAATTGCTGTTTGAGATCCTTAAGATGGTCATTAATGGTACAATTTTCATAGACGATTTACTGTCCGATCCAATAACGTTGATTGGAAGGTAAAGAAATCGATTGCAGTCAAATGGGATGAAAAATTATAACCAATCCAATCATTTCAGATGACATAAATCTGCTGGAGCGATCTACCGATGGCAAGGGGAGCGATTGATATTATGATTGTTTGTTGCTGATCGGCATCCTCAAGCCCTTCTCATTTCCTCCAATTTGATCACTATTATCGGATCAGGCAGTCGATCATATATGAAAATTGGGCCATTAATGGGCACCTCACAATGTCAACTGGGAATGAAATGACTCAAAGTATCTCTTCTCAAAGCTGCAAGCCATTACTTACTAACAGGATTGGTCAATGAGATGCAAATACTTTTGTGTTGTGTTGATGCAAATGTGTAGTCATTTTATGCAAATATATGCAACTTGAAAAATGGAACAACCAGATTCCACAACCATTGCATACATTTGCATCAAATTACCATAAGATTATATATTGTATCAATATTATCTGTGTCTCAATGGTTAGCCCTACTTACCAAGTGCTTAAGACAGAAAAATATGGAGGCTGCCATATATATTTCCTTGTAAACAATACCAGTTGCCTGTCAGCCCTGCTGATCTATTTGGCAGCAGTAGTGTCTGAATAACACCAGAAACAAGCATGCAGCTAATCTTGTCAGATTTGACAATAATGTCAGAAACACCTGATCAGCATGTTTGTTCAGGGTCTATGGCTAAAAGTATTAGAGGCAGAGGTTCAGCAGGATAGCCTGGCAACTGGTATTGCTTAAAAGGAAATAAATATGGCAGCCTCCATATCCCTCTTGCTTTACTTGTCCTTTAAGGACCCTGACACAAATCGTCAAAAAGAGGATGTACACCTTATCCACAATTCTCATAACTAAATGTAAAAGTTTGGGTTAGGCGTAAATTTAATTATACTACTAAAGTGGATTTACTACATGCTACTGCATGCAATAGTTCAGTGTTTAACATTATTATAGCTTGTACCCCTTTACAAATGACTGTGTTGGCCAGGTATCCCCTATTGTGAGCAATATAATCTCAAGTACTCGATAATGCATAGATATTTATTGCAATCCATAATTGTGTATAGGTGCTTTTCAAACATTTTGGATACTTTTAATATAGCTCCCAACTGTTCCTTTTTGGAGGGACAGTCCCTCTTTGGGAACCCAATCACTCTGTCCCTCTTTCTTCCTCGTTTGTCCCTCTTTCGGGACAGGCACAGATCTGTGTAAATAAACGTATTTTTCTTTTGAAAAATGTGTTTAATTGGCTGTACTATTTCCTCCAATGCTTTAAATTGTTATCTTTCTTATTCTCAAATCGTAATATGGAGGAAATAAACCAGGATAGGAAGGACCAGTCAGTGCTGGGCCGAAATTACGCATGAGCGTAATTACGCATTGTAATTCAATATAAATTTACGCGTAAGCGCTATGCATAAATTACGGTCTTACGCGTAATTATTTACGCGTAAGCAGTAAAGTGGTATCTTAATTACACTGTCTACCGTAATTGCTAGGAATGCGTAATTTTACGAACACTTACGCGTAATTTTACGCGTAATTACTAACGTACTAACATCCTAAGCAACCAATAGTATCTTCTCCCGCCCTTCAGTATAAGCGTACGTTTTGACGCATACGAATGATATGTACGCAATAACTGTCACATTCACTGCTATTGCGTACATATCGTCCGTATGCGTAAAAAAATACGCATTAATGGGTATTACGGCACTACGCATAACATCATAGTGTAAGCGCCTACATTACGGTATCCTTACGCGTAACTGCGTAAGTTTACGCGTAATTACAGTGATGTACCGTAGATAATTTCCTACGCCGTAACCGTAATTGCGTAATGCGTAATAGCGTAAAATTACGCGTAATGATCCGTAAGCGTAGATTTTTCCATTACGACCAGCACTGGGACCAGTGTGGTTTCATTTATAAAACTACATATTTTTCCTATGAAACCTTTATAGTATGTGTGACTAGGGGTGTGATGGGGGCATTATTGGGTCGTGATTAGGGGTGTGGCATGGGCGTGGCTTATGTCACCCTCTTTCTTATCTCAAAAAGTTGGGAGGTTTCCATTAACTCTAAATATTTAGGTTTATAAATACATAATTTTTTTATCTCAAACTTGAGGTTCATTACTTGTGGCAGTAGAATAGACACTTTTTTAAGGGGTCTCTTTATTTGTGTTTTCTAGTCTATTGAGGTAATTGTACAAGTATGCTGAAGGTATTTTTCATTTTTTTTTGTTCCCTTAACATATCATACGTCCCACCATTCCTTTTTCTGATTATTCAATGTACTTTTGGATGACTTGCGTCCAATATCTGTTTGTTTTTCAATTTTGATTTATGTGGCTATATAACCATCTATTTGTGCCTTGTTGATTGGCATTGTTTTTTGTTAATTATGTTGTTGTCTTTGACAATAAACTTTTGTTTGATTAAAAAAAAAAATCTCAATACTTACTATAATGGATTGACAATGACTAAGTTCATGTAGGCAACCCTCAGAGCCTATCTAAGGTACCATATGTAGAGAACCTGGGCAATAGATAGTAGTATGTGTGGTTGAGTCCTATATCACAGTTCAAAACTAGACAAATCAATGAACAAAAACACTAAACAAGTATTTAGGTACATCTGCCAAAGTTTTATTCAATATTTAATCAAAAGGACAAAACATTTTAAAACATAAGTAGGTAATATTATTCCACAAGATCACAGCAGAAAAAAAATATTGTTTTTGCAATTTAATACCACTTTAAAGTGGATCCGAGATGAACTTTTATTCATTGCATAATTGTGTTCCTTACATATAGTTTATAGGGCCTCGCCCACAGCTTCTCCAAAACGCCAAGGCACTCAGACCCATGTAGCAAAGGGCGTATGGGAGCTCAGTCTGGGCAGGAGGAGGGGGAGGTATTACTAGCCAGATATTTCAGAGGCAGAGGGGAGGGGGGAGTGAAGTTTTCACAGGCTGAGGGGTGGAGATGCAGTTGCAGATTACCTGTGTAATGATGACAAACAGAATATGGCCGCTCTCATTGTATCACAGGAATAAATTATCATAAACTTTTGAAGCTGTATGCAGCTAGATTTGCTAGATCTAAACTTTAGATAAGATTTAAAGACAAGTTACTTGTTATAGTTAGTTTTTCATCTTGGATCCGCTTTAAAGAAGACCTCCGTAGCCCTTTTCCACTTGGTTGTAAACTCCTTTAAAAAGATCACTAAGAACAACTAATGTTGTGGGATTTGCTACCAACTGTGTTATAAACAATACACTGGCCCGCTTTCTCCTAAGTTTTCTCCTAAGTAATAATTTTTCATTTTCTCTGTAAATAACTTTTTTAGCATTTCACAATTAAAACAGTACCTAGAGCTGTATAAAAATTACTATCAAAATGATTTGTGTATTTTCTTAGTTGCTGTGGGATTAAACTGCAAGTTATTGATGAATTTTGTGAAAATATCAACTTGGAGTAAAGTAAAAAAAATGAATTGCATATGTATGGACTACAGGGTTTCCCAGGTGTGACCTATCCATTCTACTGTCTCTGGAACTCCCAGCCACTCAGGAGCCTGCCCAGACCATTGTATCTGAAGCTACCAGTCATGTATTTGAGGGGATATAGCTAGGTAATTAGCTAACTAGAGAGACATTTGGGACGACATTAAAAACTCTTGCTGCTAATTACGTTTGAAGGGCAAGACATTTTACAAGGTATAAATTACAGTAGTTATTCTTACTCAATGGCCAATCTAATGTAACTTCATAGAGCTCTCATTTAAGCAGCTTAACACTGATGAAATTGAAAAGTCAATGCATTAAAAATTGTGAGTTATCCAAGTGATCTTCTGTTGTTTTGCACAAACTGATAGAAAAATCAAAGCTATGATTTAGAAGGGAATTTACTGTAGTAACTATGATAGTATACAGTACATCCGAATTGAATCCCTAGCAAAAACTGTTGACAGAATTATCTTAGAGGTTGCATGTTATGTCGGTGATATGGTTACACTGCATTGTACAGGTTTATATGTGATATGAACTAAATCACAATAAAAAATGATTTCTAATTAAAAATTGCAATATTAACGTGGGGTATTTTATTACAGGGCAACAGCCTCAACAGAATAGATGAACCAGCACCATCCAGGTAAGTATTATGCTCTTTTCATTTCAGATAAACTTTACAGCAGAGAACTAGGCGACGTTTCGAAGCAGCCGCTGCTTTATCAAGCTTGTGCTGTGCATGTACTAGTTCCCCATGAGGTCTGACTTGGTACAGACCGCAGTCATTGGTTGAAAGCTTATGCTCATTTGATTGGCTGGTTACCAACTATGTTTGCAATTTGAAGTTGATGTAATTTAACTGTTGTACATGCACAGCACAAGCTTGATCAAGAAGCAGTTGCTTCGAAACATCGCCTTGTTCTCTGCTGTGATGTTTATCTGAAATAAAAAGAGCATAATACTTACCTGGATGGTGCCGGTTCATCTATTCTGCTGTTTATACTGATCTGGAGTTCTGCCAGATCCACCATGGCACATCCCAATAGGCCATTCGAAGAGTGCTCCACAACCATTTCTTCGGGACAGCAAAAGCCTCAATCAATGTGAATAATGCTGATGTTTCCTTCCAGCTCCAATCCATTTTGCTTGTGGCATGCTTGGTATGTAGGATAGGAGATTAGCTCAGCTGGGTTTAAAGTCAATTTGGAGACCTGAAAGACAAGAAAAACAACTGGTTATGTATAGTAGAACTTTATGTAACTTAATGAATGCAATAGCTTATTTGTATAATTCATTCATTTTAAGTCAGTATTTGCCCATTGTAAAATTCTACCTTACCTCTTATATACATTCTTACATTTATCAAATCTAGTGCCAAGCTATGAGCATATTTACTGCTGGCAAGTTGAATCACTGTGAAATGCAGGGCCGGGCCGAGGCATAGGCTGGAGAGGCTTGTTAACAGTGGTAAATAAAATGTTATGGTTTCAGAAGAGAATTTGCTAGTGGACATCACAGGCTGGATGGACACCGGTGCTCCCTGATATCCTGATCTAGAGAAAGAACATTCATCAAGCTCAGACGGTCAGAACATGAGCTGGAAGCAAGGCTCTCAGGATTATTACAGGTGACCAGCAATGCATGCCGCAGTACTCCTCTAACAAAACAATTGTCAGGCAGTAAGGACATTTATTAAGGGAAAGTGGACTATACCAACAATGACTAACGCTAAGCAAAGCTGTCTGCATGAAGCTGTATTTTTTATAAAATATGGAGTTTTACGTCACAAAAAATTGTAAAATTGTATTTTAGACATTTTAGCTTAGTGTACAAACCAATGTAATATTTTACATTTTATCTGAAATCTATTCTTAAACTTTTACATTCAGGGCATCCTTCAAAGCCTGTCCCTTTAGCTTACCCCTGGTACACACAGTAGATGACTGTTGGCCAAAATTATGGTTCATGATCATTCTGAGAGACAGTTTAGCAATTAGCATAGTACAGCTATATCATAAGCGGGCAGCCAGTTCTATAAAGAAGGCACGGGAAAGGACAAGTATGAGGTGGGCTACTGAAGCAACTTCATTAGTGGTCTTTGAAGTATCTCCAGCATGATGGATCACTTATGGGGTGGTCAAGGATACAGGAGATAACTGGTTGACCTTAACTCCCTTGCTAGCATGTTTTGCTGGAAGACATACATTTCATACAGCTTTATCAATCCCTGCCATGTACTGATGAGGACCAAATGTCCAAAACAGGCTGTCTACATGTGGGTTTGATAAGGCTGTGTAAAACTTAAAGCTATAGGCTTGCTATATACCAGCGGTTCTGGATGCTTGCTTGGCTTAACAAGGGCGAAAAGGGATAATTTGCATATTCAGTAGAGCATTGTGGGTAACCACAAATGTTCACTTATAACTGAATTATTGCAAATTTCCTTCTGTTTTAAGAAGGCAAATTACACCAAGCTTTGCTTTTTTAGTAGCAGGGCTTTTTGGTTCCTTTTATCCCCCTATACATTCCTAGTGGTTTGGGTCACCCTAAGCTGCTTGGTTACTCTGTTGCTGGAAGACAGTAAGCCTTCAGGAGCACAAAAAGCTGTTGCGTAGTCTTATAGACAGTAGCGCTGATTTACCGGGGTTCTCTTGAAACATACAAGTAAAAGGGCACCGATGTAATTTGGGCAACAGGGGAAGCCGTCTGTAAATTATCTGTAAAATGACTGATATTCTACCATTGGGCAGTAGCTAATTCCAATAGCAGAATATCTATAATTTTTACTGATATTTTACTATCAACTAATGTAACCCTCTTCTCACACTAACCCTCTCTCTCTAACCAAAGCCTAACACCAACCAATATCCCCACCAACAACAACATAATCTCTGCTAATATCAGTGCTGCATTCCACCACCAATCACACCCTCTGCTGATATCTGCATCACCTATAACTGCTATTTATCAGGCACCACTGGCCAGGGACGGATTTACCATAAGGCACTGTAGGCATGTGCCTACAGGCGCCTGATGATGAAAAGGCAGCTTACTCCTCTCCCTGTGTGACTCCCTCCCTCTTTCTGTATGCAGAGTCTTGAGCAGAGCGTAAATTAGGTTACTCACCCAGCTCTCGACATTCCACTGACGAGATCTACTTTCAGCTATGGGCACCACTAGATACTTAATACTTAGGGTATCGCTGGCTACCTAATGCTAAAGGGCACCTGTAGCTACCTATGATTAGCAAGGGAAGTAAGGAAGTAGTGACAGCTAAGCCAGCCAGCGGTACAGTTCGGGAATGGGGGAGGGGGTTGGTAGATCCATGGAGGGCAAAGTATACAGTGCCAGGACATCTATGCCTATAGGCTCCTTTAATGTAAATCCGGGCCAGCCACCGGCACTCAAATTACACAGTGGACATCACTATAGCCGCAATCTATGTAGCGCCCATTTTACTGAAGGGCCGTCAGTGTCCAAATTACCTGCTTAGCTATTGAGCTGGAGAGCATCAGAAAACATATGTGCTCAAGCAAACCTGGTCTGGTTTTTGTCATAAAAATAAGTTTGGGTGGGGAAAATACTTTTACATGTGGGGGCTGCTGAAAGGTTTGTAAACTAAAGCTACACCATTGTAGGTACCTTCTTGCATCTGTGATGAGAATGTATTTCATTAGATCCACGCTGTCCTGAATAGGGATCATCAATGAGAAGCAAATAATGAGTTGATGCAGAATTATGCAAATTTTGAATGCAAATTTGTACAGCTTAAAATGAACAAATCGAGTCCCTCCAAGGAAAAAACTCCATTGGTCCATTTTCAAGTTGCATAAATGTGTATACAAAATGTGAATAATGCGGAGCCAAGTAGCCTATTTGTTTAGCAATCATTTCAAAACTAACATATGTACATATATACATACAGTAGACGTGATCAGTGAACAAAGTTTCTACTCTAGAGGGAGTGAGTACTGTTCCCAGTTTCAAGCATTGTAAATTCAGGCCCAGAATGAAAAGCAGTAAGCAAAGGATAAATTCTCACATAATCACTGGGTGTGCCTAGGCAATCTACCACTCATTCTTTCCCATGAAGAATCTGTGTATGAGCAAGGCTGTGTGCTAATTCCTGTGGATGAGGGAGGTGAGATAAGGCAGACAACATCTACTGGCCTATCTTACAGAAGCCATAGCAGTGTCTGGTGGGAAAATCCAACCTTTTCCCAGGGTCAGCCACGGGATGTCAGTCAGGCCTTGCTGACATGTGATATTTCCCATTTCAACTGTAAATGATCCGATTGGGTGACAAGCTTCTGATGTCTGCATGAAGCTTAAGTCTAGCCACACAGCCCATCCTTGGGGCCGTGTTAACAGATCAGGGCAGGGAAGGTGCCTCTGGTATTATCTGGCTGAGATTTCATGGACATCACTTCCTCACCATGGATAAGTATTATCCCTGGATAAATCCTCTTCCCTCTGAGAATTTTATCATCTTCTCCAAAGTCCAGGACTGTCATTGGGACAGAGAGTGCGTCTTTAAGATGTGAAGGCCCCAGGCCACCAGGATTACCCTGCATGTCAAACTGCCTATGCAAACCACTTTGTGATGTTTTAATCTTCGTGTTAACTTTGCCTGGATTTAAACGTCAGCACCAGACCCCCTACAGCCAATATTGACCAGATGCCACTAGACTCTTATGTTGTTTCCTGCAGACTTCCCACCATTGGGAATTAGATATTGCTCTCCTCCCTGTAATCACCTCTTTGTGTGCAGCATAATACAGTCATGCACTTGTCTCATACAAAGTCAGATCACTATCAGCTGACCTAGACCAGATACCTCAAGGCAACACATATACTATTCTCACCAAAACAGGCATATTTAATGACAGTAGTATGCAAAGTGCAGTATCGACAGCAACACTATAACAATACTAAATCTACTATTAGAAAAATAGCAAGGTCTCTAAACATTATTAGCATAGAGTGCATGCTGAAGATCAAATCTTGGAAATTGTCCCATCGAGATTGTTACCCCAGCAGAGAGAGGTCCTTAGTGCACACTGATTCTCATTTTAAAGCAACTGCACTGAGCTTGTGAAAAACTTGTAAATCTGTTTAAAACAAAATACACAATAGATATTATGCATGTTAAAGGGAACGTAACACAAGAAGTATATGGAGGCTGCCATATTTATTTCCATGCAAACAATACCAGTTGCCTGGCAGTTCTGCTGATCTCTTTGGCTGCAGTCACACACCTGAAACTAATATGTAGCTAATTTTTTTTAAGTTCCAGGCCTGTGGTTAAAAGTATTAGAGGCGGAGGATCAGCAGGACAGCCAGGCAACTGGTATTGTTTAAAATTAATGTCAGTCTCCATATCCCTCTCACTTCAGGATCCCTTTAACAATATTGTGACAAAACCTACAAACAAGGATTCAGTATTATACGGTATTATTATTTTAAGTCATGGCAAACTTTAAAAAGTGGAAATCTAAGATAATAAAAATCTAGTGTAATGTTCAACTAGATGTCTATGAAGTATGTTTATAAAGTTATATATATATATAATTTATCACAAAAACTCTGATTTACCAAGATCCTCCAATGCTATGGGAGTGAAAATCATATTTATCCTGCAAACCTCACCTGGGTTTATTAAAAATACATTAATTAATTAAATTAATTAACCACCTGAGCGGTCTGGACGAGCTCAGCTCGTCCATCACCGCCGGAGGCTGCCGCTCAGGCCCTGCTGGGCTGATTTTCCTGAAATAAAAAGCAGCACACGCAGCCAGCACTTTGCCAGCCGCGTGTGCTGCCTGATCGCCGCCGCTCTGCGGCGATCCGCCGCGAGCAGCGGCGAAAGAGGGTCCCCCCAGCCGCCCGAGCCCTGCGCAGCCGGACCAATCAGTTCCGGCCAGCGCTAAGGGCTGGATCGGAGGCGGCTGACGTCAGGACGTCGGCTGACGTCCATGACGTCACTCCGCTCGTCGCCATGGCGGCGAGGAAAGCCAAACAAGGAAGGCTGCTCATTGCGGCCTTCCTTGTTTATTCTGGGCGCCGGAGGCGATCGGAAGAACGCCTCCGGAGCGCCCTCTAGTGGGCTTTCATGCAGCCAACTTTCAGTTGGCTGCATGAAATAGTTTTTTTTTAATTAAAAAAAAAACCTCCCGCAGCCTCCCTGGCGATCTCAATAGAACGCCGGGGAGGTTAATTACAATAAAACAACAAAAAAACACTTAGGAAATCAGAAGAAAAAAATAAGTTCATAAAAGTTTGCACTGCAGTTAGTTATGTGTACTGCTAATTCTATCAACTGGAAATGGAGAGTTAAGAACTGGTCTTTTTTATCTAACTTAATATTAGATATTTCCATTTACTTTCAAACAGGTGTATGTATTATTATTGTTACTAGTAAAAAGGCCACCCGTTATAAAACATGCGCTAGGTCACAGCCACTACCCCCCACAATGCGCGCACATACTCGTCCTGCTTGCTCGTTCCCCACCACTGTCTGAAGTATATGTACACAGGGAGCTGCTTGCTTGGCAGTTGGAAAAAACTGTTATTTTCCACAATACAATGAAAACCTCTGTGAACCACACACAGCAAACTGTCAAATCCGTCCCTGTGTCCTAACTGCCCTGTCTGCGCACATGTTCAGTACATAAAAGCCAGGGACACACAACCATTCAGTTGATGACGCAGGGACACTTGCATTTTATTGTATAGGATGTAATATTTTTTATTATACATTTGTTTGAACGAGGTGAGCTCCCTAGCCATGAACATAGGAAAACAGACCATATGCCCGGTAGGCTGGTTGTCAGACTAAAATTTGCAATACTAAATGACCTGCTTCTGATGGGCCAATAGCTAATGCAGTCTCAATAATAGAAATCTTAATGTCTGAAGTCTGCATTTTCTTTTCCCTTTTTTTGGCTAAAGAGCCAATCACAGCTGTTGATGCGGCGAGATTCATGGTAGTCCACATCACTCTGCACATCATCACTACAATGCCTGACAGGGAGGATGGCATAGCATATAGCGGTTCCTGAACTGCATGTGATCCTTTGGCTTAGTCATTCTTGATATTTAGGCATTGCTGTTTTGCATTGCATGAGGAAGTTAGATACTCATCATCTTGCATTTTTTAATTTTATGTGCTATAATTTTAGGTCAGGTAACTACTACAGGTGTTATTTCACATTTAGAGTAGGGTCATGCATTACTTGCTAGGGTAACACTTATGAAAATGACATCTACACTCCCATTAAAAAAAGAATTTGAAAACTTTATTGATCTTAACAGAATGATTAATTTTTACGACAACCACAAGAGCTGGACTTCATCCTCTGTACACTGAGTGCCTTCCTGTGTACAGGAGGGCTATTCCAACAGAATATGTGTCAGAATTTGTTTTCTGTACATGAAGGATAGCAGCACAAAGGGAACACAGCATGGCAGGTAATAGGAGGTTCCAGCAATTCCTAAGGAGCCGTGTATAACACTGGAATAAGCAGTCATGCATGCATAGGCTAATCTATTAAGCCTTGTACCGATGTTAGATTACTGTCACCTGCACCAATCAATCATTTATGATCCTACTGAAGGATGGTCTGATATATGCACAGTCTCTCTCAACCTGTGAAGCTGACCCTGCTCAGGGGAACAGCAATTGGCGACTTTAGATTTCTTCAGCCAATTGTTATTGTATTCATCCACAGTGGGAGGCCTTCTGTTCTTCTCCCCTCTCCATAGTGCAGCATATGCCACTCAGCCAAGCCGCCTATTCATGCCTGTGCAAGCATCACTGGGCAGACAAAGGATAATAGATAGGTCACGCCTTGCACAACCCAACCATTATCTAAGGTCTGTACTCCGCTTTGGAATCCTGCTGTCTGGTGAACTAAAGTTCATCAAATCAGATTGGGAATCAATCTGATGGCTGCACTGAACTTAAGTCATGGGATCCTGGGGAAAAATCTGAATAAGAGTTTTTTTCATCTTTATGTTTAGCCATTAACCCTTTCTCAAGGACAGAGGATAACTCCATTAAGCCTGGTACACTTGTAGATCCACTCGAGCAATCGTCCTTTTCCTGATCAGAAAAGCACCAAAACACTGTGCACATCTGTATGGTAGAGATGGATCTGTCCACTGTACACGCCCACAGCATGATTGCAGGATCCATCAAGATTTACAAGCCCCAGTGCTGAATAATTACAAGGAGTAGAAGCAGACATGGTGAAATGTTCTTTTTTGTACATTGCTGGACACAGACTGTAAGAGGTGGGATTTACTCATGGATTCTCACCCCATAGATCAGTGTTAGATGTACACTGCCCCTTTTTTGTAGCTCCACCCTATATTATTACACATTTATTTATTAAGTCTAAGCATCTCATGATAAAACCAATCTGTCTTCATTCTTTGCATTTAGGAAGTCTTCAGTATGGATTTATGAATACATTTTTTTTTTATTTCGAATGTCTCTGCCACCTCTGAAATTTGTGCCATACGAATGCAGCAATAAACATTTGCAACCCTTCCACCAAAAGACCTACAGAGTGTTCTGCCTACATTATAGAGCATGTATAACAAGGCGGTACAATGGATAATGATAACCTGCACAGAGTCCATAGTCTGTATTAACTCATTAGCTTCTGGTTTGCCTTAGAGGCAGGACACATTTCCGTTGTACTTGCCATATATTTCAAACACAAGCCGCACGCACCCTGCTTTATCCCGCTCTGCCATTCCTACTGCTTTGCAGAGGTTACCAAGCTTCTACTTTGAAATTATCTTCATGCCCTTGGCCTCTATTCAAAAAATATTGTGAACATGATTTTAATTTCCAAGCTACTGTTGGATTGTTCTCTTTCTAACTAATAAAGATCTCTTTCTTCGCCTGTTTCCTATTCATGCACTTAGGGAGGTGTTGCCACCCCACCCCCTCTGTACACCCCATTGCCCATTTCGCAAAATCATGGGGAGAAACTTTCTGGACAATTTAATCTCTCCAGGGTGTTACTTAGCTAAACCCCTTTCACTATCAGTTTTTTTTTTCACCCCTCCTCTCTCTCTGCCTTATTTTCCTTCCAGTCTTAGATTAAATTTTGCAACCCCTGATATCTTTCTTTCTCTTGCAGACACATGCTGCTTATGTAAATGAACTTCTTTATGCTGCTTCCCCATCTAAGGACCTCAGTCTTAAATGTGTGCAAAAGCTGCTCTCCCCTGCTAACTCTTTAGCACAATTACACCTCTATTCTGTTACTGAGGCCTGGCGAGGGGAGAAAAAATCATTTTAAACTAATAACACGTGCTGGTTGGTTTGGATAATTACTAGGAAGTCAGCTTATGAGTTCAGTTAAATGTATTGTACAGATTAATAATAATAAAAAAGGGAAAAAAGAAAGATACTGGACATATCAAACCGATGTTTAATAAAAATAATTTATGCTTTAACCAGATATGTTATCAGTGTGTTTAGTACATGATAGTGTGGTAGATATATTGGCATTCATGCCCAGCTCTTGTAAGGTCCTGGGTTTCAAATCCTCCCAAGAACATTAAGGGCATATTTATCAAGAGCATTGCCTGGGAGCAGTGCACAGTGGAATTAATATAGCACGTTCATGTTTATTGCTCACTAATGCACAAATAAGATTTTATATGAACCACTTCTTATTTTTCAGTGTTTATTTTTTCTGTGTTTTTTTTTTTTATTTAAATACAATCAACAGATATTCCACCTTTATTAGTAAATTGCTATGACATGTATCAGTGCTACACAAGTTATTTAATATTATTAAAGATGATATTACTATTTACGTTCAGGCAACTATTAATGTCGAAACAGGCTGTAAACTCAAATGTTATTTGTGTTGTTTTTTTAAGCACATAATTAATCAACTCATTTTAGCCCAATCTGCTAAGTACTATCCTGTCCAGTAAATAACATCCCAGTAACTCTACTATTTCTCTATAACTACGGTATTTCTTAGCTGCATATAGCAAGAAGCATTGCAACTCTGGTGTAATCACCTGCAGTAATCACCAAACGAGCATTGTGCTGTTACCAATCCTGTGGAAAAGTTTAAGCTCTTTCTGCAAATACAACTTAAAGGGAACCTGAACTGAGAAAAATTATTTAAAATAAACACATGAGGTAACTTTAAATGAACATTACATAGTTATCTTGCCATCAGTTCATCTCAGAAGCTACCATTTTCTTATGACAATGATCCCTTCCAGTTCTGACAACATTTTGTCAGAACTGAAATATATCAGTTACTGTCAGTTGCTGTCAGTTATAGCTGAGAGGACAAATGATGTGCCAGGTAATGTCCATGTTTCCCTATGGTTAGAGTGGGGATGTTACAATTTAACAGTGTGCTGACCAGAAAGCTGTTGTGGGGTAATGGCCATTTTTAAAATAGAGGACAGAGAATTCCCTTGATCACAGTGGACAAACAGGACTCGGGACAGGAGAAAGAGATTGAGGAGTAGACTACATGGGAGGTAAGTATCACTTGTGTATGTTTATTTTGACTTTTAATTTTCAGTTCAGGTTTTCTTTAAGAGACACATTTGGAGGAATGTTTGTAAAATTTCTTGTAATGTACAGATCTGAACTGAAGAAATATTGCCTTAATTATAAACTAATCATTGAAAAAGTGAATGTGTGAATCAGTTTCTACATAAGTGGAAATTTGATTGTCACTGCTCCAGTGGCCTGTTTGTGCACAGCAAACATACCAACTCTCTTGTGCAATGTTTGATTTCCTAAGGGCCTGTTTCCACTACATGCAAATTCGTGTGCATTTTCTGCACAGATTGGCATAGTAATGTATTTCAATGGGCAACTTCTATTGTATTCAGAAAATCGCAGGCAGACAAAAACTGGATAGCAATGCTACAATATTTCAGATGCCGCATGGCATTTTCACATGAGTTTTTCGCGTTAGCATTTTTTTGGGTGCATTTTCACGTGCATTTTTGCGTATGTCTAGAGACGAAAGATGAAAAAAAAATCAGTGATTATGCATGCGAATTCACATGCAAAAAACAGATGCAAATGTATGTCAATACACATACGCATGCAAGTCCGCATGCAGAAAAGAGAATACAAATTTGCAGTTTGTAGTGGAAATGGGCCCTTTTTATTGCATGGGTATATTCTGAGTGCTCTAGTTTCCTCTCACTTAAAACATATTGGTGGCTGAACTAGCATCTCATCAAATTAGCATTTGCATGGGTGTATGATTACATTGTGAGTTCCTTCTGAGACAAGGGCCCATATGCAATTAACTGTTTCACCTGACTTTTCACCTAGGTGATATTTTTATACCTTGCTAATAACATTCCTTTCAAACAGGGGCATAGCAATAGGGGTTGCAGTGGTAGCGACCGCATCGGGACCCCAAAGGACCCTCCCTCAAGTACAGTATTAGCTCTCTATTGGTCCTGTGCTCATAATAATCACTTCTATAGATACTTTGAATAGTGGTAATCATTAGCAGTGGTAATCATTAGCAATCATTAGATTATTAACAAGCTGTTCCCCATCCCCTTCTTGCACATCTGACACTGTAGTTGCCATTGGCAGGTTTTGGTGCACTGTATCAATTGTTATGTATAGAGTGCTTGGGGCCGAATTGTAAAACTTGCATCGAGGCCCACAACTCCTTAGCTACACCACTGCTTTCAAACCAATAGTGTAATGATCCGCTCAGCTGGCTGCACAGGCAGACAGCTGATTGACCATTCCTTATGTCTTAGAGATGCAGGTCTCTGGAAAAGAGACCTGGCTTCATCTTGCAACTTTCAGAGCTGCCTTGCTGAGGAGTTTGCATACATGCAAATCACTCAGCTGGCTCCTTTGAGGGCTGGCACTATAAAGAGCTGCTGCTGACCAGTAGGCTTCGCTGGTCATAAGGGTTTGTCCTGTGAAACACTCCTGGAGTGTCAGCCATGCTTATTGTTTGAAGATTAGCTTAGAGTCATTCCTGGGACTGCGCTAGGCATCCTTGCTAGAGCAGTCAGGATTGTATGATTTGTATTGCCTGTTCTGTCTCTCTTGGTGTACTTGGATCGCACTTGCTCTGGCGGAAAGAGCAGTGGATCCAGCTCGCTCTGTTTCTATACTTGGATCACACTTGCTCTGGCGGAAAGAGCAGCTAGCTCTGTTGCCTTACTTGGATCGCACTCGCTCTGGCGGAAAGAGCAGTGGATCGTATCTCTCACTTATTCCTGTTTTCGTGTATCTGTCTGGTCTGATACGAACGCTTGCTGGAGGCTCGGTGAGGTAACCGTTAAGCAAGCGCTCGCGTCCTCTGTTTCATGTTTGTCTGGTAGTGGTTAGTTAGGCGTGCTTAATTCTCTGTTGTGCTTAACACGCGGAGACCATGCAGTAAACGCGTTCGCTGTTGCGAATGAGTGCGGTGTTCGCGTTTAGTTAGCATTTGTTATTTTCCTTATCTTCTCATTGTATGATTGCTGTGCCTTTGCTACTCTCATGCCCTGTCTTGCTTAAGCCTTGTGTCACCTCTGGCAATCGCCTCTCTTGTGATTGCGTTCCTACTTCGTTTCTGCTGTTGTGTGTGCACCGTCGCGGGTTGGCGACTAGATTGGGGCACATACATACATTCTGTCCCTGTGCTCATTCTCTTACGCAATCGCTTCTCTTGCGATTGCGTTCTCACTTGGTTTCCTCTGTTGTGTGTCCGCCGCCGCAGGTTGGCGGCTAGATTGGTGGACATACATACATTCCTCATCTGTGCTTATTCGGTCTTGTGTCGCTGTTAGCAATCGCCATCTCTGGAGATTGCCTTCTCACCTGATCTTCATGGTTGTGTGTTCATCGTCGCAGGGTGGCGACTAGATTGGTGGACACACATACCCTCTGTCGCTTTGATCTCTCTCTTTCAGGGCTATCTTGCCCTGCGTTTCTTCCCTTCGTGCAATTCCTGTCTGGCGTCTGTGGCAGGGCAGAGGAGCTGTTCCTCTGCACTCCACAGCTCCACCTGCCGACAGGAATTTCCCTCTACAGGTGCGTTGCACCTTTTGCTGGGTTCCCTCAAATTATACGCTTGTGGAGGATTTCTGCAGTGTCAGCGCACGTCCTGTGCGCTGATCACGGAGAGAATTCCACAATCGTTACAAATAGCAAGCAAGAAAACACTCTGAATTATTTTAACAATACTTTTTCTCCTACTTTTTTGAGCAGGTTTTCAGTTGCACAGTGCTGAAAAGTTATTTTGAAGAGAAGATAAAAATTATCTCCTAGGGCCCTGCCCAATCCAATTTTCTGACAACAAGCCCCCCCCCCCCCCCCCCCCCTCAACCTTCTCCCCCACCCCTGGGTCCCCGGACAAGTGTTTGGACAGGAAAGTGGTCCTCGGGCCAAAAAAGGTTGGGGACCCCTGTCCTAAGAGATCATTTAGGAGAAAAAAGTGAAATGCATATGGGAAAAGGAGAGACGTGAATGGCTCTAAGCAAAATGGAAAGTCTTGCATAATATGTCTGCCCTAGATAAATACAAGGAATAAAAAAATGATTTTTCTAATTTTAAACATGCAGTAACCATGATTTGTCTTTCACATTGTGGAAATGGAACAATAAATTGCTAAACTATATGTCAATGAGTATGTTTGATCTCAGCTTGAAGATCAGGCTCGGTGATGAGACTAGAATATCATTAGTAGGGTTTTTTTCTGGAGTACCGTCACAGATAAAATATAGTGGTTTGAAGAATAAATGCATCTTGAACAGTTACGTTAAACAAGACTATTCTGTCAGTCGGACTCCCTCTTCCAGAATTGTAAGAAAGCAGACAGCTTTGCCATTCCAGGCCTCCATCCTTTCAATGTGTTTTGGTAGACACTGCCCTCCTCGTCTCCTTGTTTCACAGCACAGTTTATGCATGGTCTTGTGCAAAGACAAATAGAGAGAGCAGGAGGGGAAGCTCTTTTTTTCTCCTAAAGACACACAGGAATGTGTCAAAAGATGGAGAGAAAAAAAGGAGAGAGGAGAAGACTGGGAACATCAAGGCCCCTGACTAATGAATATCAAGTTTGCCCTTGAACCTCACTGGGCTTTGCCATTCCCAGGCCCCAGACAAGGGCTGAGGCATGTCTGAGCCCAGCTGCAGGGGAACTAGGCCATGGTTCATCTCAGACACTTTGACAGGCCAGCCCGTTACCATGCATATTTAAGGTCTGTCTAGTGGCTCCCCTGGCAACCAGAGCAGAGCAAGAGCCCAAGCTAAAATCTTTTCTGTCCTGTGCAGAGCAGAGGCTTGCAGGGAGAGATGAGCCATAGCCATGGGACTATTTCTGTGCTGGGTTAATCTTACACAATGGCAAACTACTCACAGAAATGATATGAGTGTAAGTAAAGCATGAGGGGAAAAAACGACTTTTTTCACTCGTACTCACTAAGAGTGTATGTAGTGCAGAAACGCAGCCACATTACTCAGATCTGAATGTCTCTAATGTATTTTTGCATGAAATGGAAGCTTTTAGACATATAATTTGGCCAAAGTATGTCAAATCCCTGCATAGGAACCCGATGATTAAGTAGAGATCCAACTTACGTAGATGTTTAACAGGCTGGCTTTTAAAGCAGTAAGTAATGTAAATTTATGTAAAGATGACTTTTCCTTTTAGAATGTACCATGCTAAAGATGTGAGAGGCAGACAGAGACAATGTTCATTTTTTCTTTGAAAGGCACAAAGATAATATATCAGCAAAATGCAAAAAAAATAATATTTTACTTTTTCAACATGCTCTAAGTCATTAGATGGTAGTCAGATATGTGGGCAATTGTCTTAACACAAGAATATTTTTTGTTAAACAATCTATCCTTAAGCATGCAAGCACAGCTCTCCCAATTGTGTATGTTAAGGAAGAAAGGGGGGAGTTGGGGGACATTAGCCAGGACTCCTACTCCTCCTGGAACTTTGTTGGTATTTTTATTCAAATGGTGGGTAGCGGGGAATCTACCAAGGAACGATTATCAATGGTGTTTCTATCGACCATACTTGTGCCATTTTCATTTTTGGTCTTCTCCATTAGCATTTTTGGTCTACTCCACTTTATGCATAGGCCATTGAACATTTAGCAAATCACTCTCCTGAAGATGTTTAGTGCTAGCTACGGCAATATAGAAGGATACCGTTACTACAGAGAGTACTTATGATCAGTGGCGTAGCTAAGGAGCTGTGGGCCCCGATGCAAGTTTTACATGGGACGCCCCAAGCACTCTATACAGAACAATTGATATGGCGCATCAAAATATGCCAATGTCAACTACAGTGTCAGTGGTGCAGGAAGGGGATGGGGAACAGTTTGTTAATGATAACCACTATTCCAAGTATCTATAGAAGTGATAAGTATGAGCACAGGACCAATAGAGAGCTAATACTGCAGTTGAGGGAGGGCCCTTCGGGGCCCCGCTGGCCCAAGGGCCCCGATACAGTCGCAACCTCTGCAACTCCTATTGCTACGCCCCTGCTTATGATACTATGCTGCTAGGACTCAGTGAAATCAAGGAAAAATTGACAAAAATACTTTATTTTTAAATATAACTTCACTTCTGTGAAAATGATCTAATATACAGTATATAGACCCGTATCCAATTAACTTTTCTCCTGAGTTTTCTCCTAGGAGATATTTTCAAACCTTATCAATAAACACATTTAAATGTTCCACCATGCAAGAAATTAATCAAAATATGTTTGATGCTACTTGTTTACCTACTTGTTAGTACTTTTTCAATTGCTGGTTGAGGAAAAGTTATTTTTTAGATAAGATGAAAAAGTATCTCCTAGGAGAAAACACAGAAGTAAAAGGTAATTGGATAAGGGCTTTACGTCTATTACTTCTTTAATGCTAAGTCCACCAACTGTTAGCACTGTAATGCATTTCTCTCATTTCTTTGGCTGATGCTAGGTATAGAAAAGCTCTTCCTAGATACTTCTCTGCAACTAATTTAAATCATTGCATTCAGTGCATAACTTTGGGGAGAGGGGGGGGGGGGTTCCATCTCTACTAGGAAAAGATAAGTTAAAACTTAGAGGGTGTTATTATTCCTTCTAGACTTCTAGGAGGAACAAGTTACATGGCATGGTGTGCCTGTGCAAATCTGTGGAAAAAGCCATTGCATTGCCTTTCTTAAATTAACATTACATTACATTAACCAGGTATAGCAGCCAAAGTATTGTATTCCACAGCAACCAATCCAACCATTTAAAAGACATCAGAGGTGAAAATAAGCTGATGAGAAAAACAATTTTATTCATCCTCCTTCTCCTAAAAATTATTTTTTTTTAGATATCCCACAGTTTTATTTTATATATAAATCTAGTTTTTACTGTTTCATTTTCTCTGCTCCATGACACATTCATTGAAGTATCCTAGAGCTCAAATCTATGAATTTTTGATTTTGTATACCTCTTTCCAGCTCTCAGAAGCCATTTACTAACTGAAAATTATTTTATGGCTGTAATTACTAATCAGTGAGGGTTATGCTATAGTCAGACCCAGTCCGACCCGGTCCCGACCCAGACAGAAACTGTCACTTGCATACCTGTTTTTTTTAACTATTTCAGGCAGAGAAAGTAAAAAGAGGAACACAGCCTAGTTATTTGTGCGCTTGGCACTGTACATACACATGTCTATCTCACCATGTCACATGTCACCTCGGTTGTCCTTTAAAGATGAACTGTGGCTGGGTACTAAAGGTGACTATATTTTAAGTATTATTTTCGATCTTGAAAAGACCAATGTATGGACATTAGGACTATTCTATTCACCACCAAGACAAGATACCAACATCTCAGAAGACATTTAAAAGTTTGCAGTACCACAAGGTCAAAAGAAAACACTAGAACAAGAAACAAAAGGTAGAAGCAGTGTACATGGAGTATAGTACAGGTAGTCCCAAGTTAACAAGATAGGAACTGTAGTTTCATTCTTAACCTGAATCTGTCCATAAGTTAAATCACTGTGCCATCTCTGTCCGCTGTACCATCTCATGTAGGGAGGCCAGGTTCTGAGAAGCGCAACAATCTGTACACTGGAATAACCAAATAACCACTTAGTAAGTGCATGAGCCTTGGAGAGCTACTGTAACTCATTTCTCTTCCCATGCAAAAGGGATACTCCTTTGAGGACAGTGAGGTCCACATTTTGGAAAAGTAGAACAAATGATTCACAAGAGGAATAACAGAGGCAATCTACAGAACAATGTAACAGCCATACCGAAACCAGCAGTTACTGTCTGCCAGTTATCACCCACATATTGTCCACTAGGAATCCTGCAGAAATAAGTCAAACTCAACTGTAGCCATTCTTTCTGTATTCTGAATATATTCCACCACTAAGTCAAGTGGCTTCCTAGGATTAGGTGAATTTTGAATAAATAAGCATTTTTACACAGGCAGTGGGGAAACCTTGCTTTGGTTAGTTGTTGTTGTTCTTCTTCTAACTAACCAGTATGGTGTATAAAAAGCTTCTGTGAGTTGTGGTGTGTCACAAGCTATAGTTAGAATGAATTAAGATAATTTGCAATTCGTTAGAATTAATTAAGATAATTCAAAGAAGAACAAATCAATGATACCATTACTATCATAAGCATCATAAAGCCAAAATACTCTGGGTTCTGGCAGTGGTTCAAGTAAGCGGTGCAACCTGTGCAGGCACGCTCGGGCTGTCGGATCAGTGAATAATGGCGCACAGCGCCTATGCATAAGAATGGCGCAGCATTAATAAGATACTCTTATCGCCAGAGCCGGGACAAGGTCCTCCAGCACCCAAGGCTGAGACACCAAAGTGCGCCCCTCCATCCCTGCCACCCCAGCTGTCACACACTGATTGCTATTAGACTAAGAGGCACCACAGGGCCCCAACCCCCCCAACACCTTAATATCTAGTTATCTGGCTTGTAGTCACTGCCATGTATCCCCTTTTCTTATTTCTTTCTGCTTCAAACACAATTAGGAATGACAGCTGAATGAATTCTGCGCCCCCTCCTACACTGCGCCCTGAGGCTGGAGCCTCTCCAGCCTATGCCTCGGCCCGGCCCTGCTTATCGCTATTTATCGTTAGTACTGCATAATGATGGCGCACAGGGAAAAAAGAAGAAAAACAGCACACAGTAACGTTATTTATCAATAGCGTCGTTCATATGCCAGACAGCAGACGTTATTGCGCACAGTAACATTATTTATCAATAGCTAACCTACATAAGCCAAACTGCAGACGTTATTTAACTGCAAAACGGTGAATGGATTTAATGTAACACTGTCAAGTTTAGGGTTAGGCACCACCAGGGGAGATTTATGGTTAGGCACCACCAGGGAGGTCTTAGGGTTAGGCACCACCAGGGGGGTGCTTAGGGCTAGGCAACACCAGGGGGTCTTAGGGTTAGGCACCACCAGGGGGTGGTTAGGGTTAGGCACCACCAGGGGGGTGGTTAGGGTTAGGCACCACCAGGGAAGTGGTTAGGGTTAGGCACCACCAGGGGGGTCTAGGGGTTAGGGATAGTTACAGAGAGGGTTCTGTGTGTTAACGCTAATTTTCAATAAAATAAACAGAGCTAAATAACAATAAGGCTTTAACGTTAAATATCGATAAGCGACAAACGGATTAGCGGCAACACCATGCGCCATATTTCAGATGGATCCCTGGCTGTAGCAACATCAGAAAAATGTCAGTGTCTAAACTGAGCTAAGCTCCCATCCCTATTGGTAAGTGAAGCCATTCAGTTCATGTAAAGTCCTATAAGGAGACTTAAAAGATCAAAGGGGTGGCGATTTCTTCTGATCTGACCCTGAGGTACTTCCTCCTAACACTCTAGTAAAACCACTTTTTTACATCTATCCAGGATGGAATAAAGAACCATTTTGTCATGCACTTTTTACTAAAGGTAACCACCGTTTATATACATAAACATCAAGCCATGACCAGATACATAAAGACAGTTAGATGTTAGACATAATCCAGCATCGCTCAGGCCACCAACAGACATAAGATTGTTACCCAATGTAGCTAAAATCTACCTGTTCAGACTACTATTATTTTCTGGCTATGGGTATCTTCATACAACGTTTCTCAACTTTATTACAGCATGTACCCCTTAATTAACGCTCATGTTTATAAAGTATTTCTTATTGTGGTTGGTGGGGCATCATCTCGAAAATCACCTGGCAAATCAAAATTTGTTAAAGGTTACATGAGAGAAAAATAAAAAATCTGATCTACTTGCCTGGGCTGGGGCTTCCTCAATCCCCTTGAAGTCTCTGTGTCCCTCAGCGTAGCTCTGCTGGCAGAAACTCTTCTGTGGTCCCATCCGTAGCAGCCACAGACCAGTGTAGGTCTGCCCAGGTCTGCGACCGCTACAGGGGGGCCTGCAGAAGAGTGTCTGCCAGCAGAGCTACGACAAGGGACGCAGAGACTTCAAGGAGATGGAAGAAGCCCCAGATAAGTAGATCAGCATTTTTTTTTTTATCTCCTGTATCCTTTAAGAATATTTCAAAATTGTATATGATACCTTTCCAGACATCCACTCATGATTTGAATGAACAAAAACAATAATTGGTCAGGCTTATTATAAAATATGATTATTCTTTTTATCTCAAAACTTTTTATAAAGAATTGACTGCGCCAAGCCTAATATATGTGCCGTGAGGAATAAGCAGAACAGGTTGCGAACCTAGTAAGGAAGCATGTGTAGACTACACACATCAACTTGCCTTAAGCAAGGTTATGAAATACAAACACCTCTGAAGACAGCCTCTTGAGAAGCTCTTCACTTATATTCCACAACAGTACGTTTGTTATTTAGAAGTTCTGTCTTGTTTTGTTTTCTTGAGAAGAAAGGAAAAAAACAAGCATAAGACACCTGCCTCATCTCTGTAGCATAAAGGTGAAAAATGTCTCCAGACTACTCTACAGCTCACAGTAAAGCATCCTACTCATGCATGGAGGGAACCAAGCAAAAGCTTGCAGTTCACTTAAAAAAAAAGTTCCCATTAGCTGAATTTGCCAGCTTTGCGCTTGGATTCTACTGGCAACTATGCAAGTTTCAATCCACCACTGTAATACACAGGAGCAGGAAGCAGTGTCTATACATCTGCCAAGCACCTTTAGCAATCCTGATCTACCATCAGAAGAAAATCCGAATAAAACCCACCATCACACGGGTCAATTCCACGCACTGTGCTCACACCGAGAAAAAATGCAGAGCCACGCATGAGATCTGATTCCTGGCTTTACACACCACTCTGCCTCGCTCCGCTTACTGGCATAAACCTTCCAACAGCCCATCCGTGGATTATCACCCTTATCTGCAGATTAAAACAGACAGGGCCACAGCTGAGCTTAGAAGCATGCAAAGGAACGCCCATCTTTTCCTTGTCACAGGCTCATCTCCGCACACATATACACTCTCTCTGGATAATAGCCATGTTATTGCATCTGGAGCTGAATGGGTTACAGAAGGCAGTAATACCATGTGAGATTAAAACCTTACATTCCAGTGATTAAACTGGATATAGGGCTGCAATAACTGAAAATATATTGGGCCTGAGAGACTGAGCCCCAGTACGGATCCTCTCTACATCTGTGGATGGCCAGGGTGCCAAAACACTGCTGAGAACCCACTGTTTAACATCCTATAAAATATCCAAAACTGGATCAATCACTTTATGTAAACAGAAAGGAAAAAATGCTGTTTTGTGCAGGAATTTGCTGCCTGCAGGAATTCACAATTCACACGTGTTCTGCATGATCACAACTTAAAAATATTCACTACATGGATTATTAATGTGAGATCCCGTATTTTAGAAGCAAATATGGAAGATAATAAGAGAACAGAAGTTTAGACACCTTTGCTAGTTTATAGAGAAATCCTCTGTTTACATTAGCTACAATGGCAAGTCTTTCACCAGTCTTTCCCCATTCACAAAGCATTAGTGGCCCTACAAGATTGCCTTTTTTGCATTACAAATTTTCACTAGATCTAAAGGCCTGTACCCATTTTGTGATTTTTCAGACGATTTTCCCGCCAACCAGGGATTTTTTTGAGCAACAAGCGGTCATGATCTCGCATCATGGGTACAGGCGCATGATTGCACACACGTTGCTTAGTGTCGCATGGCGACAACAACCGTCACAGCGTATCGGATCTTTAAGATCTCTGACGACTCCCGTGCAAAGTACTGCAATCGCTTGAAGTCTTCACATGGCGTGATGTCGCGCATACCCGCTGGATGGAAAGATGGAGGAAGATGTTTCCGGGGAGCACTTGTTGTCAAGGAGACGTTGCTGGATCCATCTCCCTGCATCAAGAGGTGAGTACATAGCTTAAGGTACAACAATTTAGAAACATTTGTTTTCCCATAGAGATAATATCCTTGCATTTGTAACATTTAATTTTTTTCCTATTGCAAACATACATATTTAAATGGCAGAATGTTAATCTGATTGCTTAATATATGTCATAGGGGAGTTTAGCGTCCATGTCAATGTTGTTCCTCTATCCCAAATTTGTAATACTCCTGATAGATCATTTTCTCTGCAGCCAGTTATCCATGTCAATGTTGTTCCTCTATCCCAAATTTGTAATACTCCTGATAGATCATTTTCTCTGCAGCCAGTTATCCCAGTGCAGTGAAGGGGTTATACTTCCCCCTGTGACATCGCCACAGCACAGTCTGATTACGTGACTTTAACTGGGCCAACCAGCCTTCCCAGAGAAAATACATTATCAACATATTCATTAAGGAGCTTTCCTCATATGGAAATTTTTTATCCCTGAAGGCACATCTTTTGCAGATCAACATGGTAAAGACTTTACAAAGCAATTTGTGTCTCATAAGGCCAACCAAGAAAGTAAAGAAACTGGTTATTTATTTGAAAAAGGTTTAGCGAGAGAGGTGCGCTTTTCTGCGGTGGCACGACTGAGGACTAGATTTGAGAGAGGCAAGATTTTATATCTACTGAGCATCAATTCATATATAAGGTATCTACACTCTGACCATATGGCAAGCATACAATATTCAGCTGTAGCAGGGCAAATACTGGTGACGGAGGGGCTGGGCATGTTTTTAGTTTGTTGAATGAGTACCATGTTTGAATAATTTCTGGATGGAATTAATTTCAGGAACAATATAAATGACTCCCTCGCTGTCTCATCTCTGCTTCTAAATTGTCCCTAAAGAACAATGACCATTTATTTTTTCTAGTGTCTTTAAAGCAAACATGAAGCAAAATTAAACTTATGAGATAGTGAATTGTATGTACAGGATCTTCTCAAAAAATTAGCATATTGTGATAAAGTTCATTATTTTCTGTAATGTACTGATAAACATTAGACTTTCATATATTTTAGATTCATTACACACAACTGAAGTAGTTCAAGCCTTTTATTGTTTTTCTTATTGATGATTTTGGCATAGAGCTCATGAAAACCCAAATTTCCTATCTCCAAAAATTAGCATATTTCATCCGACCAATAAAAGAAAAGTGTTTTAAAAAAGTCAACCTTCAAATAATTATGTTCAGTTATGCACTCAATACTTGGTCGGGAATCCTTTTGCAGAAATGACTGATTCAATGCGGCGTGGCATGGAGGCAATCAGCCTGTGGCACTGCTCAGGTGTTATGGAGGCCCAGGATGCTTCGATAGCGGCCTTAAAGCCAATGGTTACCACTTTAAAAATAAAAAAGTCAGATACTCACCTAAGGAGAGGGAAGGCTCTGTCCTAATGAGCCTTCCCTCTCCTCTCCCGGTGCCCTCGGTGCTGCGCTGGCTCCCCCGTTCGCATCCGCCGCCGCAGGGACTTCGGAGGTCTTCGGGAGCACCAGGGCTTCCGAAGACAGGCCGCTCCATACTACGCACGCGCGAGTGCGTCATAGAGGGCGCTCGCGCATGCGTAGTATGGAGCGGCCAGTCTTCGGGAGCCCGAGTGCTCCCGAAGGCTTCCAAAAGCTCCCTTCGGCGGCGGAAGTGGCAGTATTTGACCGAACTGGTCGAATACTGCTGCGGGGGATCCTGCGCGGGACCAGGCACCGGGAGAGGAGAGGGTAGGCTCATTAGGACCGAGCCTTCCCTCTCCTTAGGTGAGTATCTGACTTTTTGATTTTTAAAGTGGTAAACATTCACTTTAAGCTCATCCAGAGTGTTGGGTCTTGCGTCTCTCAACTTTCTCTTCACAATATCCCACAGATTCTCTATGGGGTTCAGGTCAGGGGAGTTGGCAGGTCAATTGAGTACAGTAATACCATGGTCAGTAAACCATTTATCAGTGGTTTTGGCACTGTGAGCAGGTGCCAGGTCGTGTTGAAAAATGAAATCTTCATCTCCATAAAGCTTTTCAGCAGATGGAAGCATGAAGTGCTCCAAAATCTCCTGATAGCTAGCTGCATTGACCCTGCTCTTGATAAAACACAGTGGACCAACACCAGCAGCCACGGCCGGCCTTTGACCTGTGCGACCGGAGCGGTCGCACAGGGTGCCGGCCTCCAAGGGGCGCATGTGCAGGGGTTTCTATTCCCCTCACTCGCGGCTCCCTCCGATCTCCGGCACTCACTGTCAGCCCTGTTCAGCTGTGGGTGAATCGGCAGCTGTGATGACAGAGGGAGCCCAGTGGTGGCGCTGTGTATCTCAAATACAGGAAGTGCTTTCCTGAATGAGCACTTCCTGTATTTGAAGTATACAGCGGCTTCCCTCGCTCTGCCATCAATGCTGCTGGACCACCCACCGCTGAACTACATGGCTGGCAGTCTGAGTGCCAGGGATGGAGGGAGCCACCACAGAGGGGAACTTGTTGCAGCCCACAGGTCTGTGTGACAGGAGCACATCTCCCAGCTCCCACAGAGTGCCAGCAAACTGCAAGCAAGGGGGACAGCAGAGAGGCAGGTCAGTCACTCAGGGGGCTCTACATAGATCAAAATGCAGCCTTAATGGACCGGACTTTGTGCAGCACACACACACACACACACTCACTCACTCACTCACTCTCTCTCTGTCTCTCTTCCCCCTCTCTCTACTCCTACCATCCATCCATCCCTATATCTGTCTGTCTCTCTATCTCCCCATGCATCCATCCATCCCTATATATCTGTCTCTCTCTCTACTCCTCCCATCCATCCATCCATCCATCTTTATCTGTCTGTCTCTCTCTCTCTCTCTCTCCCCAAACATACATCCATCCCTATAGCTGTCTCTCTCTCTCATATATGTCCCTAGATTATCTATTCCTATATCCTGTCTATCTATCTATCTATCTATCTATCTATCTATCTATCTATCTATCCATCCATCCATCCCTCTCTCTCACCCTCCCCCCCCCCCCCCCCTATGTTTTTCTCTCTCTCTTTTTCTCCCTCCTATCCCTCCTTCCCTATATCTGTCTGTCTCTCTCGTCCTCTCTGTCTCTCCCTCCTCTCTGTCTCTCTCTTTCCTCCCCTCTGTCTCTCTCTCTCCTCTCTCTGTCTCTGTCTCTCTCCTGTCTCTGTCTCTCTCCTCTCTCTGTCTCTGTCTCTCTCCTCTCTCTGTCTCTCTCCTCTCTCTGTCTCTGTCTCTCTCCTCTCTCTGTCTCTCTCCTCTCTCTGTCTCTCTCCTCTCTCTGTCTCTGTCTCTCTCCTCTCTCTGTCTCTCTCCTCTCTCTGTCTCTCTCCTCTCTCTGTCTCTCTCCTCTCTCTGTCTCTGTCTCTCTCCTCTCTCTGTCTCTGTCTCTCTCCTCTCTCCTGTCTCTGTCTCTCTCCTGTCTCTGTCTCTCTCCTCTCTCTGTCTCTCTCCTCTCTCTGTCTCTCTCCTCTCTCTGTCTCTCTCCTCTCTCTGTCTCTGTCTCTCTCCTCTCTCTGTCTCTGTCTCTCTCCTCTCTCTCTCTCCCTCTCTCTGTCTCCTCTCTCTGTCTCTCTCCTCTCTCTCTCTCCTCTCTCTCTGTCTCTCTGTCTCTCTCTGTCTCTCTCTGTCTCTCTCTCTCAATGTATATATATTTGTCTGTCTGTCCATCCCAATATTACCTATTCCTTGTGTGTGTGTGTGTGTAGGATGAGGGGGGGGGGGGCACCATAATCTGGCTTCGCTCAGGGCGCTGTAAAACCTAAGGCCGGCCCTGCCAGCAGCTGACATGGCACCCCAGACCATCACTGACTGTGGGTACTTGACACTGGACTTCAGGCATTTGGCATTACCCTCTCCCCAGTCATCCTCCAGACTCTGGCATCTTGATCTCCGAATGACAAGTAAAAGTTGCTTTCATTTTGGACCACTGAGCAACAGTCCAGTGCTGCTTCTCTGTAGCCCAGGTCAGGCGCTTCTGCCGCTGTTTCTGGTTCAAAAGTGGGTTCATGCTTCCATCTGCTGAAAAGCTTTATGGAGATGAAGATTTTATTTTTCAGCAGGACCTGGCACCTGCTCACAGTAAATGGTTTACTGACCATGGTATTACTGTGCTCAATTGGCCTGCCAACTCTCCTGACCTGAATCCCATAGAGAATCTGTGGGATATTGTGAAGAGAAAGCTAGCTTAAGGCCGCTATCGAAGCATCCTGGGCCCCTATAACACCTGACCAAGTATTGAGTGCATAACTGAACATAATTATTTGAAGGTTGACTTTTTTTGTTTTAAAAACACTTTTCTTTTATTGGTCGGATGAAATATGCTAATTTTTTGATATAGGAAATGTGGGTTTTCATGAGCTGTATGCCAAAATCATCAATAAGAAAAACAATAAAAGGCTGGAACTACTTCAGTTGTGTGTAATGAATCTAAAATATATGAAAGTCTAATGTTTATCAGTACATTACAGAAAATAATGAACTTTATCACAATATGCTAATTTTTTGAGAAGATCCTGTACAGCTAAGAAATAGTACATTAGTAGCAAATAAAATAATCTCATATTGTTTTCCAGTATAGGAAGAGTTAAAAATCTTCAGTTGTTCTTCTATGCAAAAGAGCTTCGCTGAGCTATCTGACCCACTGGGCCGAATACAGTTCTGTTTTCTGAAGCTCTTAAACAGCCAAGAAACGATGAGAGACAGCTTGAGATAAGATTTTACTGCAAAAAAGTTCAAATTCTCATTATTTCTGCTCTGTTTCTTAGCTTAAAAGACAGAGTGTGGTTTCTAAACTGCAAATATGTCAGAATGATGCAATCTTCTTAAAAAAAAGCTATATAACTGAAAATTAAAACAGAAGACTCTTTTTTTTGCTATTAATATTCTATTCATTATCCGTACTACACATACAATTCATTATAGCATACGTTTTAGTTGGTTTTTTTTGCTTCATGTTTGCTTTAAATTACACTTATAGCAACAAAAATATGGAAGATACCATTGCAGGCTCACTTTTAAAATGTATTATTTATCTATTTATTTTGGGGTGATCCTCTGCCTCTGACTTAGAGAAAAGTATGCAGATCAGGTGTTCTGATACATGGCCAGGCAACTGACCTTTCTTAAAATATACCCGAGGTGACATGTGACATGATGAGATAGACATGTGTATGTACAGTGCCTAGCACACAAATAACTAGGTTGTGCTTTTTATTTTATTTTTATGCCTGAAAGACTTAAACCTAGACTTGCAAGTGATAGTTTCTGTCTTGTTGGAACCTTGTCAGATCATTAAATAGCCCTCACTGATTAGGAATTACAGCCATAAAACTGCTTCCTGCAGATAAGAGCTACTCACTGCAGGAGATAGATTGAAAAGGGTCAATAGTTCATGTACTGAGCTCTCGGACGCTTAACAGACTGCCACTGAGCAGTGACAATAAAACATTTAATCTACTTTGTAAATATTTTAAACATAAAATTAAACCATGGGAAATCTAAAAAAGTAAGGTTTAGGAGTAGAGGGATAGATACAATTGGGGTATAATAGTACCCCTTAATAGTACAGGCTGCAGCGACCATGTTGCTTTTTTTTTTTTTTTTGATTGTGCCAACATCTTCCGCAGCGCTGTACAGAGTATATTGCCTTGTCACTTAACTGTCCCTCAGAGGGGCTCACAATCTAATCCCTACCATAGTCATATGTCTATGTATGTATCATTTGGTGTATGTATCGTAATCTAGGGACAATTTGGGGGAAGCCAATTATCTTATTTGTATGTTCTGGCGATGTTGGGGGGTAAACAGAGTGCCTGGAGGAAATCCCTGCAGACACAGGGAGAATATACAAATTCCATGCAGATAGTGCTCTGGCTAGGATTTAAACCAGGGACCCAGCGATGCAAGACAGGTTGCTAACTACTATGCCACCATGCTGTCTAGTACTGGCAACACTATGTAAAGAAATGATGTAAAAAAGTTTTTCAAGTATATAGGATGGGAAAAGGAAAAGGAACTGTTTCATGCTGCACCGTGGAAACCCAGCATGATCATACAGAACCATCCCACCCAGATCTACATGTTGGACTTCTGGACATCAGCTTAGGAAGAAGCAGTTTCCCACCGTAGCAATGTGCACTGCTGTATATAGGGGGCGGGGCAGACACTGGAGGAGCTGCCTCTGGAATTGGGGGCGGCCTAGTGGCATAGTGGATAGCACTCTCACCTTGTGGCGCCAGGGTTTCCAGCTCAAATCTGGGCCGGGAAACTATCTGCATGAAGTTTGTACGTTTTCCCCTTGTTCGTATGAGTTTCCTCTAGGCACTCCAGCTATGTGTTAAATTTAGTAAGGCATGTCCAAAAAAACTTCAAAAAATTCTGGCGTCGGTTAAATAAAAAATGTGGCTTGGATTTGCTACCTTCCTCTTGGTCATATTAAAGCCTACTCGCTGAGAGGTTTGTGAATTAGTGTGTCTGACTACATTTGCATGCAGCATCTGGAGCAACAGTTATTTTACTGTATTTCTTGAATAATCCCAGACAGCCTGAGTTTATAACACACACAAAAATCAGGTAAAGGCTGCAATCTTTTACCACATAATAGTCCATACTGGAGATGCCTGGATGAACTGCTAATGGTTAGTAAATGAGGTCCATTATCTTTGCAAAATGCCGCTATGAGATGCTTTGTCTTTCCTCAGCTTAGCAGGCATTTCCTGTCCTGCAATTTTTAAGCATCACCAGGAGTGGCAAAAGGCCTTTGCGCCAGAGGCACATGCTTCACATGTGCTGCCAAATGACCCAACTCCAATATTCCAGACAAGCCCACCCGTTAAGGCAAATTTCCTAAAATGATAACATAAATGCAGCTCCCACAGTGACCTGAAATGAATCTTTGTCCAGGAAAATCAAATATCCACTCACATACAAGAGAATTTAAAAAATAGCAAGGAAAAGCTTATTCTTTAAAACCCCACACCAGGGAAAATACTAATTTGTTTCTGTGTCTCTGTTGGAAAGATTTATCCCCTTCCTGAAATGACAGGATGTGAGGTAAATTCTCCCACATGAGAACACATACAGCAATAAAAACCCCAAAACAGATTCTAACCACTTTCCACATTGTGATAAACTATCATATTGTTTTCCTGGAGCTGGATTTAAGACAACTTGAATTTTCAAGTAAAAATAGGTTCAATTCTCTTTACTTCCCTATATCTTATTATTAAATGAGGCCCTTGGTGTATTCTCTAAGTACTGTACTGGGTTGCATTGCTTACTTCTCATGAAAATAGCTACATTCATGTAACAAGATGCTGAAAATTGGCTTGTGATTCACAATGTATTACTGCAGCTCTCCAATAGTGTCCTGGAAAATCCTGAACCCCCAGCATGTCCCACATACAGACTTGTTACGGACAGTTTGGCTACAGGAATCAACACTACACTTACTGCAATGGAGATATTTTCATCTGGAACATTCCAGGAAACATACAATGGTCTCCAGATCAAGCCCTGAAAATCTGGATGAGACAACCCTGTACAGCCTCACTGGTAATGTGAAACTTAAAGTCATCAGCTGGAGTTAGGGTGGTGCAGGTGTGAACTTGTACCAACTACTATCTCTTCAGTTCAGTGACTTTGTACGACATTACATTCAACTACTGATACTGATTACTTCCATAAACTGTTCTCTCCAGAATTTTTCATCTACTACCAAGGGAAGTGGTTACTATAGAAACCATATCCACATCTGGAAACAAGACTGAGGTTGGATGGTGTTGGAAGCAAGAAGTCATCTATCTTATAATGAAACAAAATAGACCAAATATATATTTGTATATATATATATATATATATATATATATATATATATATATATATATATATATATACAGTAAGCAGTGGCGTAGCTAAGGAGCTATGGGCCCCGGTGCAAGGTTTACATTGGGCCCCCCCAAGCGCTCTATACACAACAATTGACATGGCGCACCAAAACCTGCCAAGGACAACCACAGTGTCAGAAGTGCAAGGAGGGGTTGGGGAAGTTTGTTAACGATTACTACTAATAAAAGCATCTATAGAAGGGATTATTACCAGCATAGGACCAATAGAGAGCTAATACTGTGGTTGAGGGTGGGCCCCTCAGGTCCCCTCTGGCCCAAAGGCCCCGATTTGATTGCTACTTCTGCACCCCCTATTGCTACGGCACTGGCAATAAAACATTGGATTGAGAGTAACTTGCTTTGAGAGTGCTTTGGAATACAAGCAAAAATGTTTGTGAAATTTTGGCTTGATATACTGTACAAGCAACGTCTCGATATACAAGCAAAAAGTATACACATGTCACATTTTCACAACTGAGCCGATGGTTCTTCCCCCTTTGACACTGCAGGATTGTACTTAATCTGAGTGAAGGGACTATACAAAGTCATATTTCCATGAAATCCTCAAACGTAACAGTCATTGGATACGTTTCTTGTTAAAGCCACACAAAAAAAAGTTTAGAGAGAACCACCAGAGAACAATGATTCTATTATAGAGAAATTCTTGTTTACATCTTTATTTTATACAGTACAGTCCTGTGTATGAAATATTTTTCTATTACTGTTTTTGGATTGTGGAATGAATCACTTGAATTGACATTCATTCTTATGGGAAAATTTGCTTTGACATAAGATTGCTTTGGATTACAAGCATGTCTCTGGAATGAATCATGCTCGTAAACCAAGGTTCCACTGTAAATATATATCTTTCATCAACATATAAAAAAAATCAGTACGACTTTCCTTCCTTCCTTCCTTCCTTACCTTCCCAAGAACCATTACCTCCCTTTTCCATGCAGGCTTGTAAAATCCAGAGTGTGGATTCCACCATCATGGGATTTATCACACAGAGCAAAACCAACTGATGTAATCCATACAGGTGGGGGGCGATCTCCACTCCCCACTCAGCTACAAGCCCTGGTCTAGTGTAAGGGGCATGGGTTCCCCCCTTTGCTAGGGGAGGTGGGATAATATGTGGAGACAGGCCCGGGGGGGGGGGGGGGGAACTTATTGTAGAATCTGGAAACCACCCTGAATAAAATGTCTACCCCTCCTAAAAATAAAATAATTATACACAGTCCTGACTGTATCTCTAAAGTGCAAGAGGTGAGCAAAGTTCACCTGCATTATTTATCTGCCCGCCCACCCAAAATTTGAATTACTGCTTCACAATTGGAACACAGTGGCCATGAAGTCTCTTGTCTAACCGAACCACATAAAGAACCCATTGGTTTTACCCTCAGTATAGTTGCCAGTATTTCCAACTACACTGTCTGTCACCAGCTCTACCACTGTTCCTAAAAACAGTTCAGTGGTTGTCTGGATTTCTCGGCTCAGCACACAATCCCGCTAACACATGACATGCTAATTCTCACATGTTCCACATGTTTGGCAATTAAACCAAACTGACTTTTTCACCTTGTGAAAAAAAAACAGTGACGTTCACCACAAGAGCTGTTAAAACCAAGATCAGTACAAAACACTCAACCAGAATCAAAGAACATAAAACCCATCAAAAGGCAATGCAAACAAAATTAAAACTGAGCTAGTGCTGACTAGTTTGCAGTTGACATACCTGTGTTAAAGAGGAACTGTAGTGAAAATAACATAATTAATAAAATATACATTTTTAGATTATTTAGTCAGCATTTGTCCATTGTTAAACCGTTCCTTTCTATGATTTACATTTTGAAATTCATCCCTGGTGGTGATATCTTTAGTCCTGCCAGGTGATTTGTACAGAATGTTTGTTACTGAGAATTCTATGCACAGATATATAGCTTGTTTAGCAGTTGGAAAAAGTTGTTATTTCCCACAATGCAATAAGCTTCACAGAGAGCAAATTGTCAGGACCTTGGTCATGACATCACACTGGGGGAAGGGTTTCACCACAATATCAGCCATACAGACCCCCCGATGATCTATTAGAGGAAAGCAATAGATTTCTTACGGGAAAGGGGTATCAGCTACTGATTGGAATGTAGTTTAACCCTTGGTTACAGGTTCTTTATAACTCAACTAAAGCTGCTCATTTCCATAGATAGCACAAGATGTGCCCTTATCTGCAGAGCAGTGCTTGCTGTCAGTTCCACAGCTGCTTCTACCACTACCAGGATCACCTAATGTTACCTGAGAACCCATAGAAGTGGGTGCAGCAACACAAATTCCTGATGTACCACTATCTAAAGAACAGGAGCCTTATAGGGTAACATACATATTGCAGAGCGGACGTATTCCACACTAGCCTAGTTCTGAAGGGGTTTTGCTTGTTTGCTTATTTATATTTGTGGTTTTAGGTGATAAAGGTCTAGGAAGAGCCTTATGTTGAGTCTCCCTATAAGAATATGTGCAAGTGCCTAATACAATAAAGTCCAGTCCAGGCCTCCAAAGCACACAAATATCACTGTAAATGTAATATGGCTTAAGTCTGAAAATGCTAAATCAATAATGGTAAGAAATGATTGCATAACACACCTTGTCGACCCCGCATCAGAAACACTTCCTGTAGTTATTTATTGCTGTATGTTGAATGCAGCCCCTCCCTCCCAGTGATGTTAAGCCTAGACTGATTAGCAATGCAGAACAACCCCCCTCATATTCAGTGCTGGCTTTGTAATTCTCAGAAACAAACGTTCCGCAGAGATGCACCTGACAGGGCTAAAGATTTTTCCTTCTGTGATTAATTTCATATCAGGGTGATATGATACCTGATATGGTAAATCAGGGTGTGGAGCGATTTTCCATTGGGCGAACACTGACAAAAAAAAATGTATCAATGACTATTGTGAAAAAATAAGCCATTTTCTTAATTACATTATTTTCACTATTACAGGATTTTTAGTTGGGACCCACCCCCACCCACCGACCATTTCCTGCAGAGACTATGCAACCTGTAAACTGCAATCTTTTTAGAGCGTTCGGTCTGTGCTCTACCCCCTCTCAGCAATGAGTAGCTCCATCAGGGAATCTCACAATAATCACTTGTAAAACAGGATGCTTAGCTATAAAGGCGTGATTTAAAATGAAGAGGTAGAGTGAGTATGATAAAGCTCTGCATCTTGTGTTGGGCATTAAGGCCCACAAATTCATCTTAGTGTCTAGACTTAGGCAGTGTCTTCTCTCTGGTCTTAGTTTACTCGCGCGTCCCAATTTCAGGCTCCTTCTGCAAAACTGCTGGACAGGCATTTTTAAGCAGTGTGAAATGATGTGTCGGAATGGAGCAGCAATCCCTGCTTGTCATTTGATACGCTTTTAAAAGAAAGCTAGCATGAAAAATTGTTATGTACTAATAACAGGTATGCCACAAAGCGACAATAGTTGTTTCGTCTTGCAAACTCTTGATGGGCAAACAAAGGCACAACTGCTCCCTTCCTTGGACTACAGCATTATTCATCATTACATTTCGTTATTACCTGGCACCATTCATTTAAACGTCAAACCTAGGTATAAAGCTGTATTTTATATATAATGGTACGTCCAGCTTTTGAGTTGCATGCTTTTCTTTTCTAGTCATTCGATTAGCTTTTTTGTAATGCAATTCCTGACATATTTTTCATGCACGGATTCCCAATATTTAGAGACCGGACATAACAACATTTTTAAATTTCTGTAGACTGCTTACCTCCAAAAGTCTGTGTGTTGTTATATTCAGCAGTGATATGCATGACACTACTAACAGAAACACTACTCTCCACTGGAAAGGTCTGCTATAGTTTAAAGCTGGTCACATGACTTTTTTTCCTCCCTTCCATGCCCCCAGCTTATACTGAGAAAAGACCCACACCCACCATTGTTACCCCCTTATGTTTACTAGATACTTTTGAGTCCCCAGCTGTGACATCATGCTGGGTCTTCCTGGGGGAGAGGGAATTTTTTTTCAGTGCTATGTTTCTGCCCCCACCTCTAATTGTGGTCATGGCACACACAATACTCACCTCTTCATGATTGCACCACCAACTGCAGGTAGATGTAGTTACTAGCCTTCTCTCTAGCTCTCTAACGGTGATAGTGTGATTACAGGGAGTAGATGCAATGGAGGGGTTATGAAACTGCTGCATCAGCAACTGGGTTTCTGGAATTCTTCACAGGGGATTATGGGGAAGCTTGCAGTGAGCCTATAAGTTAACCTCTGTCTGATTGTTTTCTATGAAAGTGAGCTGTGGCTGCCCGGGGAGTAGTCATGTGACTAATAGTCTTGTGAGGGATCAAAAAGTCCTCTTATTAAAATGCTATGCAAAACAGAAGTTTGCCTTCTAAAAACAGAAGGTATTTGCAATTATTCCAGTTGGAGTGTGCCTATGATGACTCCCACAATGCATCACTGCTGAATAGGCATATCATCAAATAAAGGGATGATTTGCATCCTAGGAGTTCTGGTCCACCATGAGCTTGTTGGGCAATCTGTAACTCTCTCCTTACCCCCCCTCCCCCCCAACACACTTTGTACTAAAAGGGGAACTGATAGTTGAGGGATCTGCAGAGGAAGGGATGGCCTGCTGTGAACTCTACAGTGACCCAATTATACTCTGACACTTGACATCAAAGGCCACATTTCAGCCAGGAAATCTCAGTTTCAGGTGTACACAGCAGGGCCGGGCCGGGGCATAGGCTGGAGAGGCTCCAGCCTCAGGGCGCAGTGTAGGAGGGGGCGCAGAATTCATTCAGCTGTCATTCCTAATTGTGTTTGAAGCAGAAAGAAATATGAAATGGGGATATATGGCAGTGACTGCACGCCAGATAACTAGATATTAAGGTGTTGGGGAGGTTGTGGGCCCTGTGGCGCCTCTTATGGTGGCCATACATGGTACAATTTTTTCATACAATCTTACCATTTCTATGTAGTATAAAGGTAAATTAAGTGAATATACTGAAAGGATAATTTAGGCAGTTCCCTTATATTACATAGAAATGGTAAGATTGTATGAAAAAATTGTACCATGTATGGCCACCACTAGTCTAATAGCAATCAGTGTGTGACGGCTGGGGTGGGAGGGATGGAGGGGCGCACTTTGGTGTCTCAGCCTTGGGTGCTGGAGGACCTTGTCTCGGCTCTGGTACATTGCTTTGAAGTCCACAAAGGTTCTCATTTCTGCAGGTCACAGTATACCCAAAGTAAAATGAAAATAGATTCAGCTAAACAGAGAAAAATGTGTCCGGTCTTAGGATATTGCCTTTATGCTGATGTTTCTGCCATTCCTTATAATACAGCTGCTTTGATAAGGTTCTCCAGTGTTGGAGGTCATTGATGACCATTAGTGATCCTGCACACCTGGCTTGGATTTATTAGGAGGAAGTACATGCTGCGGTGCAATATACACAACTTCCTTTACATCAGCACTAATTCACTATGATGGACAGGATCTCTCACTATTCCTCTAATCTCCAGCCCTGATGAGCTGTAGTACACCCGGCCTGCTGTGATCATATTTACACCACCTAATATGTAAACAAGAGTTGCTAAATGCACCATGGATACCATCATACAGTGAAACATCCCCAGACTACTGTTCCCCACAAAGATCATTATCATTACTATTATTATTTTTATTTTATTTACAAATCACAGAGGTAACACACACACAATGCTATATATTAAATAAGGGGAGTCAATGACAAAGAAATAATTAGGAAGCGATGACACGGGAGGAGAGGAACGCCATGCTCAATGGAGCTTATCAAGGTTCGCAAGATTGTTTTCCGCATGGAAAAAGAAGGTGCAGAAAATAAACAGCGCTGTGCTTGTCTGCAGCGCATGCCCTTGCTCTACTCAGCTGTGCATGTTAACCATTTTTTAACATAAGCTCTAAAGCACGGCAGGATGGAGGATCCCTGAGAGCAGACTGTGCTGGGAATGTCTCTCTTGATTGCAAGCACAGATACAAGCATTTTGGTATAGCAACAAAATGACTACAGTAACATCAATTCATGTCATTCCTGACCTCCTCCGTGCTTCCCTTGCCTATGTAAACACAAAGCTCTCCTGTCAGTGAAGAGTTAACTCCAGCCTTACATGCCAGCGGTTCAAAATGTCTGCCTTAATCCAATGAGCATAGAGGGGTGTGTGCGTGCCAGTGAGACCAGGCTCTTGCAGCAGATACTCATGCTCTTCTCTATTGAACACCCACTGCATGAGCACAATGAGGACATGGCAGCAGACAAGAATAGAATGTGTTTTGTCTTCCACAATGCCAGTGGTGTATATGCTCCAATCCCTTTCCCAGACATCCCCCCCCCCCCCCCCCTCACTTTCCCCTCTCATCGCTCCCTAGAACAAATTAGTGATGGGCATCTGTGCAGTAGTGACAGACATAAATTAAGAGGTGCTCTGCCAGTCTTGCCATGATTTGACGGTTACAGCGGCTCTTCAAATATACTGACAGGCTGAAGTCCTTTTATCTTCTCCTCATCTCCGGTCTCCCTCCACTTGTGCATCTTCCAGCTTTTATCTTCTTTTTTTATTATGCTTCTGTATCGCAATTCTAAACTGTTTATTCTTCTCCATGCTAAACTAGTCACTAATTAATAGTACTCTGGGCTACACTTTGCTTGCAAACGCAAAAACAGCAATTCATTTGCAGTTGTATAAATTGTCCCAATGGTGTATTTAAAGCATAACTCAAGGCAGCATATAACATATATGAATCCTTTACTGACTCTTCTAATATTAAAGTGTACCTCAGGTCACAGGAATAGGCCTAGACAGCTTTTAGGACTGGTGCACACCAAGAGCGCTTCTTTTAAAACCGCTAGCACTTTGAAAAGCACTTGGCTAATGTATCTGAATGGGATGGATCACACCAGAGCGATGTTATTTTCTCCCAAACGCAAACATGGGTTCTGCAGCATTTCTGCGCTTTTCTGAGGGAATTCTGCCTCAATGTTAAGTATAGAAAAGTGGAAACTCGCTCTGAAAAATGCTAGAACAGAGCGATTTCCCAAACGTTTTTGTTACAGAAGCTGTTCATTCCCAGCTCTACTGTAACAAAAAGTAACAAAAATGCTACATAAATCGCTAGGCGTGATTAGAAAATTGCTCGGCACATTTCTAGAATCGCTCTGAAAAATCACTTCAAAAAGCGCTGAGTGTTTGCGATTACGCTAGCACTTTTTGGTGTGCACTGGCCCTAAGTGTAGCTAGGCTGAAGGCAAATAGCTTGTAATAAAATGTGTTGTATTACATACTGCAAGTAGTCTCTGGAAACTGCTATTCACAAGCCTTGGCTACTGGCTCTAAGAGGGGAAGCAATGGATTTGGGAATTGGAGGGGGTTTGCAGTGAAAGGGCAGTTAAGCTTAAGAGTAAGGAAGGGGGTTTGCGGAGTGGGGGTTTGCTGTTAAGGTTAGGCATCAGTAAGGCGGTTTGTGGTGGGGGCGTAATTAATGTTAGGCATCAGGAATGGGGGTTTAAGGCTAGGCATCGGGGGTGGATGGCTTAGGCATGGGAAGGGGGGTGGAAAAGGTTAGGCATTGGAGGGGGAAGGATTCTGTGTGAGAGTAGAGTTAGGTTTAGCGGTATTAAAATATCGGTAACATTTACTAATATTTTACTATCGGAATTACTACCGTAAAATAGTAAAATGTTGGCAAATGTTACTGATATTCTACAATCAGCTATTCCCAGCACCCACATTTCCTGGTGCCTTGGTTTTGCAACCGCCTACACTGCTTCCCTATCTTCTGAATATGCAGGTTAACAGAATGAATGATGGCCTTACTGCATGCTGAGGAAAAAGCACTGTACTTTTCAACAGAAGTCTGAAGGAGCAGAGGGGGTATATCCTGCTGCTTGTGCAATATTTCTATTTCCACTTAAAATACCGGTGCTGTCCAGTGCTGAAATGGTGCTGAAGGCGTCTGTTCGGGTTCCCAACCACGAGGTCCCGAAGTTGAACAACAACACTACGAGAAGCGCACATACAGCTAGTTGGAAGGCATCTGTCTCCTGAGCACTCATTGGTCGGCAGATCAGAGACTGAACTGTGCACTAAGCTAGGAATGCCATTCAGCTGTCTGTGTGAAAGTGCCCTTCATTTTCCTATTTTATATACATTTAATAAAGGCTCTTGAAATGCTCTGTAAAGTGGAAGCCTGCAGTCTCTCAACACTCAGACACTTTCACCATCTTGTCACATGAAGAACCTCCAGTCAGCCTGTCTTTGTAATTATAGAACAGTAAACATTACGTGATATAAACATTACCCTGACACCCGTGATTGTCACATGACATACATGCACAGATGCGTATCTACAGGGGTAGAGGCATGTGCCATGGGAACTGCTATGGGCGCTGCTCCATAGCATCCTTGGCATTCTCCATATGGATTCTATTCTTTATATGGGGGATTCTGCTGCCTGGTTACATTATTTGGGGGGACAAGTTGCCTAATTTTTATTTGGGGATATGTACAGGCTGACCTATTGCCATACTTCATTATTAGAGGCTATGCTTCACTACAACTTGAATACAACTCATTTCAACTGAAAATAAACCTTACATTTTTTAGATGGTGCCCTGGGGAGGATTTTAGTGTTAGCCATAGGCACGGTTTTCCCTAGATACTCCTCTGGAGCACATAGCTATAATCCAGAGAAGAAAAGAGTAAACTGTGTACCTCTATGAGGTCCTAAAGTCCAATTTATAACTGCACAGTGCACAGTGTGGATCACTAACGTATGAGCCAATCCCATTTGCTTACTGATTCAGTGCAAATCCTGCTTCCATGTAAGTAATTCATTCATTGCTATTGGTAACAATATTAATTCAGTGTACTAAATAAGTATTTATAGAAAGGCACGTTAAACATTTATCATGTATTTTTCCAAGTAACAGACGGTTCATTTCATTTGGTTTAAAATATTTGAGATCAGTTACAGGTGCACTGATGTATCTGTACCGCATAGTGTACAGTATGTGAAGAAGAGAGAAGGATTTTGCCTCTGCAGCCATGAGACCTAATAAGGGCCTTTGCTGTAGAGAATGTTGCAGAAAATCCAGAATAGCGAAGAGCATTCTAACAATGGCACATGCCAAAGATATATGACTGAGACATACCAAGGCCCTTTCTGATGAGATAGAGCTTTCTCTACAAACATGCACTACAGTTATGACGGTAAGTGAATGAATGAGTAATCGGTGTCAAGACATGTGAAATTAAACTGCAGATTCAGGGGAGTACTTCAAAAACTGTGTGAAAAACTCAAACTGTCAATTTTAAATACAAAAAAATAAATAAAAATTGTAGCATCCAATTTATAAACATGCAATAAGCACATCATTATTCTACAGAAAGCCATCCCTACCTTCTAGCTACCTTCCTGAATATCCTCTACATAAATATAAGGCTAATCACATGTTGCCAATTGAATTTAATTTTACTGTATCAGTATGTTTACTATTGTTTACATTTTGTTTTTTGATATTCATGTCAGTGAGGCTGCATTAGAGCTAGTGATTGGCTATCAGCACAAGCCCCTCCCATTTCGAAGATTGGAACTTGGGAATCCTGCAACACAATATTGAGGAGGATACCCAGACAAAGAAGAAAGGTAAGTTCAAAACAGGTACACTTTATCAACATACACCCAAAAAAAGTTCCAAGCCACCTTTTTCAATGCAGCCAACCACAAAAGTCTATTTCAAATCTCAACAGGTCATTTGTCAAGCTTGTAGACATTGGAATACATTATTCTTTCAAATGTACCGTATAAGTCTTAAAGTGCTAGGGGTTTGGAAGATGCCTGCAAATGGGAACGGTTTCTCCCACACTCCTGGCACTTTAAGACTTCTACCCTGTACTATATACAATTGCAATAATAACATATTCTAACCAGTTGAAGTCTGAAATGGACTAGTGTTGTCACTATTGTAAATTAATTTTTATCTATATTGGAATGATACAGCATGTTTGGCTGTTTTTTGGGTGTATGTTTATAAAGTTTATCTGTTTTTGAACGGATCTTTCTTTTTTTTTTTTTCTTTTGTCTGGGTATCTCCCTCAAATTTTTTTTTGCAGTAAGTGGGTCTAGAGATCAACCTTTGGGATTGCCCCCCCTCCATAATAAAAAGCCCTGTGGAATTCTGGACATTCTGAGATGTTTTCCCACTCTCTAATCAATCAACTAAGTTTGCATGACGTGATCTGCCAACCGGGGTGTCTCTAGGAAGGAATACTTCTGTGCATTGAAGTGGCGTTTTTATTAAAGTGAAAGCTCTGGCCTTTGATAAATAGACTGAATTTTATACAGAAATAAATCCATAAGACCAAAGTATGACTAAAAAGCGTACTGTATTGCTAACAATAATGCTCCTGTAAGCTCAATCCAACTATTGGGGGGGGGGGGATTTATTTATCCTGTACATTACATCACATAACCAATTCTTTATTAAGAATTAGAGGGAAATCATTAAAATATAGCCTGTTTAATATATATCCCAAATAATTTGAATTAGAAAAATGTTACATTTATAGTTTAACTGGCTACTATGAGTAAAGGACACGTACCTTGCCCAGTCTGCATACTTGTTCCAATATAGAGCCAGAAAAACAGCAATGAAGCAAGGTAAATTAAAAGCAATATTTGAAGAACATCCATCCATCAAGGGACAACTGCAGTGAGACGAATATGGAGGCTGCCATATTTATTTCCTTTTAAACAATATCAGTTGCCTGGAAGCCCTGCTGATCTATTTGGCTGCAGTAGTGTCTGAATTACACCAGAATGAAGCATGCAGCTAATTTTGTCAGATCTGACAATAATGTCAGAAACACCTTGGGCTTGATTTACAAAACGGTGCAACTGTTAGCACGCTGTGAAAAGTGCTTTGTGCGAAATTTCGCATGATAACGGTTATTGCACGCAAACATTCTTGTTCGCGGGTTAACGAGAATTTTTCGTGCATTCGCATGATAAATTCACGTTATTGCATGAACGTAAATGCACAGAAAAATCATGTTAACACGCAAACGTGAATTGTTGCGCGCAATAACCATTTTTTAAAGCCGCACTACCAGCCGTGCTAACAGTTAGCACCGTTTTGTGAATCAAGCCCCTTATCTGCTTTGTGAATCAAGCCCTTTATCTGCTGCATGCTTGTTCAGGGACTATGACTAAAGGTATTAGAGGCAGAGGATCAGCAGGATAGCCAGGCAACTGGTATTTCCTAAAAGAAAATACATATGGCAGCCTCCATATCCCTCTCACTTCAGTTGTCCTTTCAAAAATGGATGCAGCTTATAACATAGTTAATGAAAATCATTAAATGTCTTTCTTTCTTTCTTTTCTATGTTTTATCTATCTAGGTTTCTGAACACTATCTTTCTTTCTTTCTTTTCTTGCATTTTGTATCTCTAATTTGAAAAATAAAAAAGAAAATCTACTTAATGGAAACCACTAATACTCCATCTTTCACAAGCTAAATATGATCCATGTTAAAGAAATATGATGCTGTTGTTGAGCAAAGTGATTATTTCTTTCCCCTCTGTTCTTTTCCACCATCATTTATTAAGTTATACAGAAAAACAAAAATCTCCCTGCTTTATTCAGCCTAGCCAACATCCCTTCCCCCACCCCATCACACGAGCTTTCCCTGGTGCAGGGAGAGAATATTCATTGGCACCCTATCAGACATGCATGCAAGAAACTAATTAACATGGGCAGACATGCAACCAGCGATAAAGCTCACTATGCACTCCCACACACCCACACACACACACACACACACACACACAGGCCAGCCTTGTCTGGGGGGACATTGAAAAAGGCTTTGTCGCTAATTTAGGCATCTGTCTGAGTCTAGTCTGGTCCTCCTGGCTGGGCTATTTTCCCACCCCCTTTGACAACGCTGGGAACATGCCCAGAGACCCCTCATTCAAATCCCCCCTTAACAATGCTGTCATTGTGCTATCATGGAGAAAAGGGGAAAGGGAGGAGGAGACCCGAATAAAAATGTTAACCCACGAAAGTGTTTACTAACAGACTCTGCAGCTGTCCCACAAACCAACAGTCATGGGGAGATGAGGAAACACAGGAGGCAGACGGGAAAGAGGGGGGGTCATATAAAAAAACATTTACTGAAATGTGGTCTTGTGGGTGAATGTCGCTTCCTATAAAACACACCACACAGGCTGCTATTGTGTCCCTTAGACAAACCAACAAGAGCAGCACAATGCTGTCAATACTGCATTTACACTAATTAAGTGACTACACTGCATTGTGTCTATTGGGACTATTCTGTTTATTTGTATGTTTACAGGTTTATGGCAACAATATATTACAAGCTGTGAATGGAGCATCATGTGAAATAAAGAGCAGAAGCTGTGCTAAGTACAGAAGACGAAAGTCAAGTGGCGAATTGTGTTACATCTCAGGGCTGGGCTGTTTGTTCTGCGGGGGACTGGTGGTAGATGTATTGAAATATCACTAGATTTGTTAATTATCAATCAGTCATTTGTAAATCTTTTGCTCAGCTTTTGGGATCATTAATGGATATATTAATAGATTTGTTTTAACATGGCAGCGATGCACACATTACAGAATAAGACCTGCAAGGAATGTATGCCTGTTATAGAATTTTTTTTTTATTATCTGTCATTTTGGTTAGAGTTGGGCCGAACGGTTCGCCCCATAATGCCTGTCCTTTTGCGGAAGAAGTTCGGTTCGCCCCATAATGCACTGAGGGTCAACTTTGACCCTCTACATCACAGTCAGCAGGCCCAGTGTAGCCAATTAGGCTACACTAGCCCCTGGAGCCCCACCCCCCCTTATATAAGGCAGGCAGCGGCGGCCATTACGGCCACTCGTGTGCCTGCATTAGTGAGAGTAGGGCGAGCTGCTGCAGTCTCTCATATAGGGAAAGATTAGTTAGGCTTAACTTCTTCCTGGCTGCATACCTGTTCTGTTCAGTGAGCCCTCAGCCCACTGCATACCTGTACTGTGATCCTGCCACTGCATACCTGTACTGTGATCCTGCCACTGCATACCTGTTCAGTGATCCTGCCACTGCATACCTGTTCAGTGATCCTGCCACTGCATACCTATTCTGTTCAGTGAGCCCTCAGCCCACTGCATACCTGTACTGTGATCCTGCCACTCCATACCTGTTCAGTGATCCTGCCACTGCATACCTGTTCTGTTCAGTGAGCCCTCAGCCCACTGCATACCTGTACTGTGATCCTGCCACTGCATACCTGTTCAGTGATCCTGCCACTGCATACCTGTTCAGTGATCCTGCCACTGCATACCTGTTCTGTTCAGTGAGCCCTCAGCCCACTGCATACCTGTACTGTGATCCTGCCACTCCATACCTGTTCAGTGATCCTGCCACTGCATACCTGTTCTGTTCAGTGAGCCCTCAGCCCACTGCATACCTGTACTGTGATCCTGCCACTCCATACCTGTTCAGTGATCCTGCCACTGCATACCTGTTCAGTGATCCTGCCACTGCATACCTGTTCTGTGGACCCGCCACTGTATACCTGTTCTGTTCAGTGGACCCGCCACTGTATACCTGTTCTGTGAACCCGCCACTGTATACCTGTTCTGTTCAGTGGACCCGCCACTGTATACCTGTTCTGTTCAGTGGACCCGCCACTGTATACCTGTTCTGTTCAGTGGACCCGCCACTGTATACCTGTTCAGTGAACCCGCCACTGCATACCTGTTGTGTTCAGTGAACCTGCCACTGCATACCTGTTGTGTTCAGTGAACCTGCCACTGCATACCTGTTTAGTGAACCCGCCACTGTATACCTGTTCTGTTCAGTGGACCCGCCACTGTATACCTGTTCAGTGAACCCGCCACTGTATACCTGTTCTGTTCAGTGGACCCGCCACTGTATACCTGTTTAGTGAACACGCCACTGCATACCTATTGTGTTCAGTGATCCTGCCACTGCATACCTGTTCTGTGAACCCGCCACTGTATACCTGTTCTGTTCAGTGGACCCGCCACTGTATACCTGTTCTGTGAACCCGCCACTGTATACCTGTTCTGTTCAGTGGACCCGCCACTGTATACCTGTTCTGTTCAGTGGACCCGCCACTGTATACCTGTTCTGTTCAGTGGACCCGCCACTGTATACCTGTTTAGTGAACACGCCACTGCATACCTATTGTGTTCAGTGATCCTGCCACTGCATACCTGTTCTGTGAACCCGCCACTGTATACCTGTTCTGTTCAGTGGACCCGCCACTGTATACCTGTTCTGTGAACCCGCCACTGTATACCTGTTCTGTTCAGTGGACCCGCCACTGTATACCTGTTCTGTTCAGTGGACCCGCCACTGTATACCTGTTTAGTGAACACGCCACTGCATACCTATTGTGTTCAGTGATCCTGCCACTGCATACCTGTTCTGTGAACCCGCCACTGTATACCTGTTCTGTTCAGTGGACCCGCCACTGTATACCTGTTCTGTGAACCCGCCACTGTATACCTGTTCTGTTCAGTGGACCCGCCACTGTATACCTGTTCTGTTCAGTGGACCCGCCACTGTATACCTGTTCTGTTCAGTGGACCCGCCACTGTATACCTGTTCTGTTCAGTGGACCCGCCACTGTATACCTGTTTAGTGAACACGCCACTGCATACCTATTGTGTTCAGTGATCCTGCCACTGCATACCTGTTCTGTGAACCCGCCACTGTATACCTGTTCTGTTCAGTGGACCCGCCACTGTATACCTGTTCTGTGAACCCGCCACTGTATACCTGTTCTGTTCAGTGGACCCGCCACTGTATACCTGTTCTGTTCAGTGGACCCGCCACTGTATACCTGTTCTGTTCAGTGGACCCGCCACTGTATACCTGTTTAGTGAACACGCCACTGCATACCTATTGTGTTCAGTGATCCTGCCACTGCATACCTGTTCTGTGAACCCGCCACTGTATACCTGTTCTGTTCAGTGGACCCGCCACTGTATACCTGTTCTGTGAACCCGCCACTGTATACCTGTTCTGTTCAGTGAACCCACCGCATCAGTGCGCATACCTGTGCAGTTAAGTGAACCCACCTACCTACGTGAGTGCACGCAGTGTGATATACCACTCCGTGCATACCCAATATGGACAAAACAGGTAGAGGAAGAGGAAGAGGTAGTGGCAGAGGCAGAGGAAGGCCACCCGGCAGGTCTGCGCGAGGTCGTGTAAATGTAATTTCGTGTGGATCTGGCCCACAGTACAGTGCTCGGAAGAAGGCACGTCCCATCACCTCCCAAGATTGTCAGGACGTGGTTGAGTATTTAGCGACACAGAACACCTCATCTTGCTCAGCCACCAGCGCTACTACTAGCACCACTTCCGCTGCATTTGACACTTCGCAAGAATTATTTAGTGTTGAAATCACTGATGCACAGCCATTGTTGTTACAGCCAGATGAATTTTCACCAGCTAATATGTCTGAGTTACGCGGCAACACTATGGATGTAACGTGTCAGGAGGATGAAGGACCTACTGATGGTGCAAGTTTGGATTTGTCTGAGGCAAGCGAAGCTGGGCAGGATGACTACGATGATGACGGTAATAGGGATCCTCTGTATGTTCCCAATAGAGGAGATGAAGAGGGGGACAGTTCAGAGGGGGAGTCAGAGAGTAGTAGGAGGAGAGAAGTTGCTGAAAGAAGCTGGGGCAGCTCTTCGTCAGAAACAGCTGGTGGCAGAGTCCGGCACCATGTATCGCCACCTATGTACAGCCAGCCAACTTGCCCTTCAGCATCAGCTGCTGAGGTCCCCATAGTGCCCACATCCCAGGGTGGCTCAGCGGTGTGGAAATTTTTTAATGTGTGTGCCTCAGATCGGACCAAAGCCATCTGTTCGCTCTGCCAACAAAAATTGAGCCGTGGAAAGGCCAACACTCACGTAGGGACAAGTGCCTTACGAAGGCACCTGGAGAAAAGGCACAAACAGCAATGGGATGGCCACCTGAGCAAAAGCAGCAGCAGCACACAAAAGAAAAGTCACCCTCCTTCTCCTCTTCCTCCTTCAGGTGCATCATCTGCTTCTGCCGCTTTCTCCTTTGCACCTTCACAGGCACCCTCCTCCACTCCGCCTCTGCCCTTGAGCGGTTCCTGCTCCTCTGCCCACAGCAGCAGTCAGGTGTCCGTGAAGGAAATGTTTGAGCGGAAGAAGCCACTTTTGGCCAGTCACCCCCTTGCCCGGCGTCTGACAGCTGGCGTGGCGGAACTGTTAGCTCGCCAGCTGTTACCATACCGGCTGGTGGACTCTGAGGCCTTCCGTAAATTTGTGGCCATCGGAACACCGCAGTGGAAGATGCCAGGCCGCACTTATTTTTCGAGAAAGGCCATACCCCAACTGCACCGTGAAGTTGAGAGGCAAGTGGTGTCATCTCTTGCGAAGAGCGTTGGGTCAAGGGTACACCTGACCACGGATGGCTGGTCTGCCAAGCACGGGCAGGGCCGCTACATTACCTACACAGCCCATTGGGTGAACCTGGTGGTGAACGATGGCAAGCAGAAAGCGGCGGACCAAATTGTGACACCTCCACGGCTTGCAGGCAGGCCTCCTGCCACCTCCTCTCCTCCTGCTACATGCTCTTCGCTGTCCTCCTCCTCCTCCTTGGCTGAGTGGCAGTTCTCCTCTCCAGCTACACAGCCCCAGCTCCGCAGGGCCTATGCTGCATGCCAGGTACGACGGTGTCACGCCATCTTAGACATGGCTTGTCTCAAAGCGGAGAGTCACACTGGAGCAGCTCTCCTGGCTGCTCTTAAGAAACAGGTGGATGAGTGGCTGACCCCGCACCACCTGGAGATAGGCAACGTGGTGTGCGACAACGGCAGCAATCTGCTTGCCGCTTTGCATATGGGGAAGCTGACACACATACCCTGCATGGCACATGTCATGAATCTAGTGGTTCAAAGATTTGTGGCAAAGTACCCTGGCTTAGCGGATGTCCTGAAGCAGGCCAGGAAGTTCTGTGGGCATTTGAGGCGCTCTTACACAGCCATGGCACGATTTGCAGAAATTCAGCGTAAAAACAACATGCCGGTGAGACGCCTCATTTGCGATAGCCCCACTCGATGGAACTCGACCCTGCTCATGTTCTCCCGCCTGCTAGAACAGAAGAAAGCCGTCACCCAGTACCTCTACAACTGGAGTAGAACGAAACAGTCTGGGAAGATGGGGATGTTCTGGCCCGACAACTGGACACTGATGAAAAATGCATGCAGGCTCATGCGGCCGTTTGAGGAGGTGACCAACCTGGTGAGCCGCAGTGAGGGCACCATCAGCGACTTAATTCCCTACGCGTACTTCTTGGAGCGTGCTGTGCGTAGAGTGGCGGATGAAGCTGCGAATGAGCGTGACCAGGAACCGTTACGGCAGGAACAGGCATGGGACCAATTTTCATCAGACCCAGCTGTTTCCTCAACACCTGCGGCAGCACAGAGGGGGGAGGAGGAGGAAGAAGAGAGGTCGTGTGCAGAAGACGAGTCAGACTCAGAGGATGATGAGCAAGGTGTTTCTTTGGGGGAGGAGGAGGAGGAGGGGACAGCGGCAGGACAACAACCGCAGCAGGCGTCGCAGGGGGCTTGTGCTGCTCAACCTTCCCGTGGTATTGTTCGCGGCTGGGGGGAGGAGGTTGACTTACCTGACGTCACTGAGGAAGAGCAAGAGGAGATGGAGGGTACTGGATCCGACTTTGTGCAGATGTCGTCTTTTATGCTGTCCTGCCTGTTGAGGGACCCCCGTATAAAAAACCTCAAGGGGAATGAGCTGTACTGGGTGGCCACACTACTAGACCCTCGGTACAGGCACAAAGTGGCGGACCTGTTACCAACTCACCGGAAGGTGGAAAGGATGCAGCATATGCAGAACCAGCTGTCAACTATGCTTTACAATGCCTTTAAGGGTGATGTGACGGCACAACGCCAGCAAGGTACCACTGCCACTAATCCTCCTCCCGTGTCCACGCAGTCAAAGACAGGACGCTCCAGCGATCTCATGGTGATGTCGGACATGCGGACGTTCTTTAGTCCAACGCCTCGCCGTAGCCCTTCCGGATCCACCCTCCACCAACGCCTCGACCGGCAGGTAGCCGACTACCTGGCCTTAAGTGTGGATGTAGACACTGCTGTGAACAGCGATGAGGAACCCTTGAACTACTGGGTGCGCAGGCTTGACCTGTGGCCAGAGCTGTCCCAATTTGCCATCCAACTTCTCTCCTGCCCTGCCGCAAGCGTCCTGTCAGAGAGGACCTTCAGCGCAGCTGGAGGCATTGTCACAGAGAAGAGAAGTCGCCTAAGTCACAAAAGTGTTAAGTACCTCACCTTTATCAAAATGAATGAGGCATGGATCCCGGAGGGCTGCTGCCCGCCCCAAGACTAAGTCAGTCCCCGCACACACAGCATCTCTGCCTGCACGCCGTGTGACTGGCTGCCTGGCCTGCCCCAAAAAGACTAAGTCGCTCCCAGTCCCTCCACACAGCATGTCTGCCTGCAGGCCGCTTCACTACCTTCTCCGCCACCACCAACAGGGTCCGGGACTCCAGGCGGATTGCTGAATTTTTTAGGCCGCTGCTAGCAGCGGCCGCTGTAATAATTTTTATGGTGCGTGTACATGACTGCCTAATTTTTCTGGCTGCACTGAGGGCAGCTGCAACAACAAAAGAAAAGGCATGTACATGCGCCCATTCCCCTTCGTGATCATTACCTTGCCGTGGTGAAGGGGCTTGCGTATCACAATGAAGCAATGACCGGCGCCTAGATGAGTGTCTCGGGGGGCACACAAAAGATAATAAGGTCGTTGCTTCATTGTGGTCAGACCAAATTTGATCAGCTGGACAGTCACTGTTCTGTCATTCAGCTACATCAGCCAGGCCGACCATATGGGCTGTAAAGCCACAAAAACCTGCACTCTCGCCATGGTGCGCACCAGTCCAGCACGGCCGTCACTAGTACAAACAGCTGTTTGCGGTGCGTTACACGGTGAGTTTGGTGTGTCAGTGTGAAGCAGTACCTTAATTACACTACCTGATTGATGTATACACATGCAAGATGTTTTAAAGCACTTTAGGCCTGTCATTTAGCATTCAATGTGATTTCTGCCCTTAAAACGCTGCTTTGCGTCAAATCCAGATTTTTCCCGGGGACTTTTGGCGTGTATCCCACTCCGCCATGCCCCCCTCCAGGTGTTAGACCCCTTGAAACATCTTTTCCATCACTTTTGTGGCCAGCATAATTATTTTTTTTTTTCAAAGTTCGCATCCCCATTGAAGTCTATTGCGGTTCGCGAACTTTAACGCGAACCGAACGTTCCGCGAAAGTTCGCGAACCCGGTTCGCGAACCTAAAATCGGAGGTTCGGCCCAACTCTAATTTTGGTATGTTTGTTGGTTTATACAGTAGTGAGTGTAAGGCCTACCATATTTTGGGATGGTGCCCTCCTGTTAATATTTCACGCATTAAATCCTGATCAAGGCACACCACTGGACCCTTATATTTCCAGAAGAAATCTCTTTGAAATTAGTTGATACCATCACTGGGCTTTCTCGTGCGGCACAGCTAAGGAGCTATGGGCCCCAGTGCAAATTTTACACTGGGCCCCCCAAGCGCTCTATACATAACAATTAGTATGGTGCACCTAAAACCTGCCAAGGACAATATAAGTATAAGGGCCCGTTTCCACTAGCGCGAATTCACATGCAGACAACGCATGCGGATTCGCATAGGCAATACAAGTGGATGGGACTGTTTCCACTTGTCAGTTTTCATTTGCGTTTTTATGTGCAGGATTTTTCTGCACGGTAGACCCTGCAGAATTCGCCTGCGTGTGGAATGCAGGCGAATCGCAGGCAATGTATTTAATAGGGAAATCGCATGCGTTTTTTGCATGCGTTTTTTCCCGCGATTTCGCGTGCGATTTCGCATTGAAAGTAATGTAAATTGACACAGGCAGTGACATGGTTAAAATCGCATATACCCTGCCTATGCGAAATCGCATGCGAAATCGCGGCAAAAACCGCATGCGGAATCACATCCGCATGCGATTTTGTCAGCAGTGATATGCGGCGATTCCGCACCGCACTAGTGGAAACGGGCCCTTAGAGAAGTAAGCAGGGGTTGGGGAACAGTTTGTTGATTATAAAAGGATCTATAGAAGTGATCATCACTAGCACAGGACCAATTAAGAGCTAATACTGCGGTTGAAGGAGGGCCCCTCTGGCTGCAACCTCTGCATTCCCTATTGCAACGCCACTTGCTTTATCACTCACCCAACCTCTGGTCTCTGGCTTTTCTGATCACAGTCCTGACTACTTTTGCCTCAACATTAGTCAAACCCTGTCAAACGTTTTTGTAAGACGCAGGAGCTTTCATCAAAATAAAGACTTCTTCCTGAAACTAAACTTTCTTTTGCGTGATCTCATCTCTGACAAGTTCTATAGAACTAAACAATATTATAATAGAATAGAATTTAATATTTTGTTTTTACTAATTTACATCCCCATCTTGCATTCTGCAAAATCTAAAAATTACATTGCTTTCATGTGACACACTTTTTCTGTGCATGTGACACACTTTTTCTGCCACACCATGCCATGCACTGATGAGGATCAACCAACCCGAAACAGTCTGTATGCATGTTGAATTATTATGGCTCTGTACTAATAACAAGCTGACACATCATTGCATTCCAGCGGATCTGGAGGTGTGTTTAGCTTCTAAGGGCAACAATGGTTAATTTGCATGTATTCAGCAGTGATGCACTGGGAGACATCTCGGAGCTCACTCCAACCTGAATTACTGCAAATACTTTCTGTTTTAAGAAAGCAAATTTTTGTTTTTCAGCCTCTATGAGATTCAAATCTTTAGATTAGGCAATAGAACGGAGGGGTGGTGGACTGGTAGTAATTCCACAAGCAGGACATGGAAATAACTGGGGCATGTGACTTGAGGCAGAGGCATAATGGGCCTGGTTCAATTCACGTTTTCTCCTGAGCTTTCTCCTATAAGATAATTTTTATCTTCTATTTAAAATAACTTCCCAACATTTTGCAATTAAAAAGGTACCAAAATGTAGATGAAAAAGTACTATCAAAATTATTCTGAGTATTTTCTTGCTTGCTGGTGGTTTAAAAGGAATTTTATGATAAGGTGTAAAAATATCACCTGGGAGAAAATTCAGGAGAAAGGGTTAATTGCATGTTGGCCCTTGTCATAAAATGTCTTTTAAACCACCCCCAAAAAATTTGATAGTACTTTTGCCTAAATTTTGGGTACTTTTTCAATTGTAAAATGCTGAAAAATTATTTAAAAAGGAGTATGAAAAATATCTTCTGGGCACATGGCCGATATGCAATTAACTTTGTCACCTGAGTTTTCTCCTAGGAGAATTTTCAACTTCACTTTAAACTACATTTTCAGCATTTTACAATTGAAAAAGTACCAAAAAGTTTGTGAAAAAGTACTATCACATGTATTTTGAGTATTTTCTTTCTTGCTGTTGGCTTAAAGGGCATTTTATGACAAGTTGTGAAAATAACACCAAGGAGAAACTCAGGAGAAAAAGTGAATTGCATGTGGGCCCATGATGTGTCTTTTATTAGATTAAAGCCACCTATAGACTTGCAATTAATATTGACCATTTATAGTCAGCCATGGCCTGTTGAGGACAAAAACAACTGGGTAGATTGAAAAATGTTGTCCAGATGTTATTATGTTACCCTGTTATGCAATGGGGAGTATTGTCTGTATTGTATGGTACCCTTCTACCTCCCTGCTCCATAGAATGAGTAAAAAACACTCTGCTGAGAGGGACTCTCTTGCTCATTGCTCTGTTGACTAAGATAACGTTCAGTCTGTTCCTATGCATCGGACAGCTCTCTTGTGTTTGTAGCTAGAGCTATTCTCTTTCACCTGTACTAGCTCTTGAATTACCCCAGTGTCACTAAATTTTATATCAAGCCAAAGAACAATACTAGACCAAAAATAATGCCAAACAATGTATAAACATTTCCTAGAGAGCATAAAGAAACTCAACCATAACAAGACTATACAGTATATCAGTATATCAATGTACTCAAGTACATGGCTTATGTACTTTAAATATAACAGTTGTCAGAAAAATGTATATGCACAAGTATATATTCTTATGAACAGCTTTTCAGACAGATTTTTTCCAAAATGTTGCAATATATATTTAAGAAAACTATTAAAGTAGGTACTATGGAAAGTAGAAATAAAATCCTGATTTGCATATTATAGGACTATTTCTTGGTGCTACACTTAGTGCCATAGCCTAACATGAAAATAAAAAATTAGGCCTTTAAAATCAGGATGACTGCTAAAGGAGCCACCTTGATGTGAAGGAGCGGCCGCTAATGCATGCCTTACATAGCAGCGCTTGCTGCTATGTAAGGAGCATGCCTTCCTTAGGAGTGTGCCTTACTTAGATAGGAGCGTGCCTTCCTATACATAGTAACTATGTATAGTAAGGCACGCTTCTAAGTAAGGCATGCTCCTAAGGAAGACACGCTCCTATCTAAGGAAGGCACGCTCCTATCTAAGGAAGGCACGCTCCTATCTAAGGAAGGCATGCTCCTAAAGGTGGCCACTAACTGTCCAATTCCTAGCGAAAAATCGTTCGAGCGATCAGAAATTCTGATCGGAAGAAAAATTGTTCACTACACGATCAACGAACCAATCTTTGCTTCCTATCTATCACAACCAACAAGAAAATCCAATTTTTGGTTCGACGAAAATTCATTCGGACGACATTTTTTTCACTCGTTCATAATCGATTGTGTCCATCAACGAAGGTTATTTACAACCAATCGGATCATAATTTCTGATTGCTCGAACGATTTTTCGCTAGAAATTGGACAGTTAGTGGCCACCTTTAGATAGGAGCGTGCCTTCCTTAGATAGGAGCGTGCCTTCCTTAGATAGGAGCGTGCCTTCCTTAGATAGGAGCGTGCCTTCCTTAGATAGGAGCGTGCCTTCCTTAAGGTGGCCACTAACAGTCCAATTTCTAGCAAAAAATCGTTCGAGCAATCAGAAATTCTGATTGAATTGGTTATAAAAAATCTCCATTGGTGGACACAATCGATTATAACCGAGTGAAAAAAATGTCGTCCGAATGAATTTTCGTCGAACCAAAAATTGGATTTTCTTGTTGGTTGTGATAGATAGGAAGCAAAGATTGGTTCGTTGATGGTGTAGTGAACGATGTATTACAATATTTCACTTCCAATCAGAATTTCTGATCGCTCGAACGATTTTTCGCTAGAAATTGGATCGTTAGTGGCCACCTTAAGGAAGGCACACTCCTAAGGAAGGCACGCTCCTGAGGAAGGCACGCTCCTATCGAAGGAAGGCACGTTCCTATCTAAGGAAGGCTAAGGAAGGCACGCTCCTAAGGAAGGCACGCTCCTATCGAAGGAAGGCATGCTCCTATCTAAGGAAGGCACGCTCCTATCTAAGAAAGGCATGCTCCTATCGAAGGAAGGCATGCTCCTATCGAAGGAAGTCACGCTCCTGTCTAAGGAAGGCACACTCCTATCTAAGGAAGGCACGCTCCTGAGGAAGGCACGCTCCTATCTAAGGAAGGCACGCTCATAAGGAAGCCACGCTGCTATCTAAGGAAGGCACACTAAGGAAGGCATGCTCCTATCTAAGGAAGGCACGCTCCTGAGGAAGGCACGCTGCTATCTAAGGAAGACAATCTCCTAAGGAAGGCACGCTCCTATCTAAAGAAGGCACTCTCCTAAGGAAGGCAAGCTCTGCTATGTAAGGCATGCATTAGCGGCCACTCCTTCACATTAAGGTGTGCTGCTTAACAGTGCAGCTTAATGAATCAAGCCCAATATAAAATATTGGTCAGTCAAACGGTAGTACAGCACTTACTATTAGCCTTATAATTATGTGAAAATAAAAACACAAGTTACCAGAATGTAAACTTTAAAAAAGACAAGAATTATGTAGGCATTGCAACTTGCCCAAAATACTGGAAAACAGAATAAAAATCAAATATGATATGATATGGCAATGATGAGCAAGTTCTGTATATCTAACTGTTCAGTAATGAGAATCAACAATGGTCACCCATTTTCCAGCCAACACTATGCACCCACTAGATCGTTTATACCATAAAAAAAAATCAGGACAATATATCACAACTTAACAAAAAATAGGAATCTCTTTTGTTGATGACCTGCCCACACATAGCAGCACCACTTTGGTCTATTTCACCAAATGGTGATCAGTTTAAAGCATGGATAATACTAATAATAATAATGCAGGTGCATATCATACTTCATAGGTTAGTTAATTGTGTAATTAATCTATATTTCGTTATAACTTTTCCACAGACTTTTCTTTTGCATAAGCAAGTGTTATTATATATACCAGTTAAGAGCATCACTTTCAGTAATAAGACTATTTGAATACCAGAAGAAGGAATGATCAACAATATGCTAAGAATTCCAGGTTGATGCAAATGTTATGATAATCTGATGCAAATTTATGCAGTGTGAAAATGCAGCGTCTTTGCATTAGCACAAAATATGCACCAACTCACTGAGCATCCTTAATCAGAAGCAATAATTTGAACGCGACCAAGCCCTGATTGTTAATATTTTGAAAGATATTTAATAAAATTTACTCATATATCCTGGACCTTTTTTATGTACAAAAATAGAGCTAGCATGTACCGGTAGCCCTTTTTTGGCCTCATTTTCGTTTTGTAATTAACATTTTAATAGAGGGTAGGAGCACACTAGGCAGACTCGCATTTGTGGTTTCCATAGCACATAGTGAAAAACGCATATGTGATTCTGCCCAGTGTGTTCCTACCCAGATTCTATCAGCCCATGCCATTTCTTACTTAATTTATTATTTTCCTAGCTGCTTAAAATGCTAGCATTCTGCACTGAGGTGTACTTTCCAAGCTAGTGTGTTTACTTTTTTGTGCTCTGTGAATATTTTTCTTATTTTTTTCCCTCCCTTTTCGTTATTCTGTCGGTACAAAATTGAGATTGTTAATAAATATATTTATATTATCTGGTTGCTGCCTAATGCCATCACACATTTCTCAGCCCATGAAATAAATGTCAGTAGACAATGTAAAGTGACTTCATAATGCATTTGTGGAGGTCATATTGTTGATGTTGCCAAGCAACATGGCTGACGTTTCATTGTCCCCAGGCTGTTCAGCTGTCTCGTAGTTTCTATCATTCTAAATTCTACATATTTCTCTCAATAACATTTAAAGGAATAAAAAAATAAAGTAGTTGATTTTTTTTTACTAAAAGCCAGCAGTAATTTCAAATCTGGCTAATATTTTTACCAAAAGTCAAGTAGTGTTGCGCCTATATTGATATGCTGCAAGTACTGTAAAAGGGATCCCACTTCCTTAGATATTTCCTAGTACAATATTCAAATAACAGACTGCGCTAAAATGGTTAATAACCTTTAATGAGTGAGGTACTAATTTGATCAGGGATATTTCCCTTAAAAATCTAAAAAGTCCATAAAAACAAAATAAAATAGCATAAAATTAAAAATAAAAAGGACGTGCTGGTTCTTAATAGAGTGTGGATATGTTTCTTTGTATGAGCATCAATGTCCCACAGTATATGTCACAATGAATTACTGCCTTGTTTGGCCAAAAAGTATTTCACAAGCTGCTTGATTCATGTAAAAACTCACTGTGGAGTATAGAGTCTGATGCCTCCTATTAGGAGCTCTGATTGCAAATAATGAAGATGCATACAATTCTTATTGGATACTGCTCACCCGTCCAGGTCTGCTCAGCGGAGATCAAGTGCTGTGGTGGGGAGCCGCTCTAGCTCACCCGCCCTGGCCGGCGACAGGGTGAGAGAGACTGGACGAGTGGTAACGTCGGGCTGGTTAGCCCGGCTCCCTGGGATTCCGGAGGGGTGGAGGGCTGAGGCGCCTATACGGAGATGTAACTTCCGTACTTCCAGATAGTGCGTCAACCCTGCAAACTCAACCAAAGGAAAGCTGCAGGCCCGGATGGTGTGTCATCAATGTGTCTAAAAACCTGTGCAGTCCAGCTAGCTCCCATCCTTACCTCCATCTACAATAGGTCCCTAGCGGAAGGTGTGGTTCCCCCTTGCTTCAAAAGTTCTACAATTATCCCAGTCCTCAAGAAACCAGGAAACACTGAACTCAGCAACTTCAGACCCGTAGCACTCACTCCCATTATCATGAAGGTCCTCGAGCGTCTAGTTCTTGCTGTCCTGAAAAGCTCCACCGATGCCCTCCTTGATCCCCATCAATTTGCGTATAGGGCGAACAGGTCAGTTGAGGATGCCATCAATGTCAGCCTGGCGTACATCACAGAGCATCTCGACAGACCTGGTTCCTATGCCAGAATTCTGCTCTTGGACTTTAGCTCGGCCTTCAACACCATTCGCCCGGACTTTCTGCTCGACAACCTTGTGCAACTTGAGGTCGACCCATCCCTCCGCAGGTGGGTTGGGGACTTTCTCAAAAACAGAACACAGCAAGTCAAGCTCGGTAACTGCTCCTCCAGTGTGAGAACCACCAACATAGGGGCACCGCAGGGGTGTGTACTGTCCCCACTTCTGTTCTCCCTTTACACCAACAACTGCACCTCTACTGCTGACTCCGTTAAGATCATCAAATTCGCGGATGACACAACCATCATCGGTCTCATCAGCAGCAACAAAGAGCAGGCCTACCACAGTGAGATTGAGAGGATCTGTAACTGGTGCAAGGAAAACAATCTCGTCCTCAACGCATCCAAGACTGTCAAACTAATTGTAGACTTCAGAAAACTCCCCCCCCCCCGCCCTCCCACCAGTCCTCATTGAGGAGACTGAAGTCTCCAGGGCACCAAGTGTTCGGTTCCTGGACACCACCATCACCAGTGACCTAAGATAGGGGCAAAATTCCACCAGAATCCAGAAGAATGCCCAGCTGAGGCTATTTTTCCTGTGCCAGTTGAAGAAATTTGGCATCCCGCGTGTCCTGCTCACCAGTTTCTACTCCGCAACAGTTGAGTCCATCCTCTGCTCCTCCATCATTGTCTGGTACACGGGGGCAAACGCTAGAGACAAGTACAAACTTCAGAGAGTAATTAGCGCTGCGGAAAAGATCATTGGCACGACCCTGCCCCCTCTCGATCTCCTCCACGCTGCCAGAATGATGAAAAGAGCCAGCAGGATCTCCCAAGACCTCTCCCACCCGGGAAGCCACTTCTTTGAGCCCCTCCATTCGGGCCACCGCTTCAGAGTAGTCCGCTCCAGAACCGCGAGGCGTAGAAACACCTTTTTTCCCCAGGCAGTCCTACTCCTGAACACTCCCCCCAAACACTTCTCCCACCTGGTCCCCTCAAGCTTAGCCCATGTACAACGCAGTTCTCCAGTCGCCAACACTGACTCTAGCCCCCGCCTGTAACAATACACTCTGCACCAATGCTATGCTGAATTTTCCTGTAAATGCATGTATTTATGTATGTATGTATGACTTATGTCTTTTTCTCTGCCATTGCCATGTGTACCACAACCAATTCCGGAGGCGCCAAACAGCGCACTCGGCGAATAAAAGCGATTCTGATTCTGATAGTGGACACTATCTGGAAGTACGGAAGTTCCATCTCCGTATAGGCGCCTCAGCCCTTCACGCCTCCGGAATCCCAGGGAGCCGGGCTAACCAACCCGACGTTACCACTCGTCCAGTCTCTGTCACCCTGTAGCCGGCCGGGGCGGGTGAGATAGAGCGGCTCCCTACCACAGCACTTGATCTCCGTTGAGCATACTCCACAGTGAGTTTTTACATGAATCAAGCAGCTTGTGAAATACTTTTTGGCCAAACAAGGCAGTAATTCATTGTGACATATACTGTGGGACATTGATGCTCATACGAAGAAACATATCCACACTCTATTAAGAACCAGCACATCCTTTTTATTTTTAATTTTATGCTATTTTATTTTGTTTTTATGGACTTTTTAGATTTTTAAGGGAAATATCCCTGATCAAATTAGTACCTCACTCATTAAAGGTTATTAACCATTTTAGCGCAGTCTGTTGTCAGGAGCTCTTTGAATAGGCCTCAACAAAACGGAACATCACCCTGCCGACAAAAAATATGTGGGACCTGCAGACACATTTACTCCACTGACAGGGTAACGATACCAGGTTCACAACAGGAGTACAGAATACAAGGTAAATTTTCTTGTGGGTCCACCAATCTGGTATATCTGATCATGTGTGCTAAATGCCCCAATGTTATGTACGTGGGAGAAACTGGACAAACTCTGCGCAAACGTATGAATGGACACAGGCACACTATTAATGATACCAAATCTGGACTCCCAGTTGCTACACACTTTCGGTCCAACGGACACAGCATGGATGATCTTCGTGTCACTGCCCTGAAGGGCGGCTTCAAAACGTCAAATGACCGATTAATAGCAGAAACAAAATTTATAAATTGTTTCAAAGCTGTGCAGAAGGGTCTGAATAAGGACAACAACTTTCTATATTGGTATGAGATTGATGATATATGAACTGTCTCAGCCACCCTAGCTGAACTTGTGAACTAAGAATTTACGATACCTCTGGGTCAATCCTAATACCAGGTCTGTGAGCAATAAAGTAAACAAGGATCCTTATCTTACCCCATTTAGATGGTCTGTTTGTATTAAGGCATCTTAATGATGTATTTATGCTTGAAAAAAATATCTGTTTTTCCTTTTGATGTTGCATGTATATAAGCTGTCTGTACCACCAGCTTGCAAACTAACAGGATATAAACCTGACGAAGGCTGCAAGGCCGAAAGCTTGTTTATTCTTATTCATTTGTAGTTAGCCAATAAATGGTATCATCCTGATTTAAAACTTCTTGCTTTTACTGATGGCTAACACGGTACAATACCCTACTGCTACTACTTATTTGAATATAATATTTTTACCACATTTATACTATTTTAGTGGAGAAAACTTGGAAGACACTTTCAAGAATATTAATATGGCATAAAAAAGGTCAAAAACCAACAGCATCCAATCAAAAACACATACTTGATTTTCCAAAATTATAAAAAAAAAAAAAAAATTGTTGGCGCTACTGAAAACACTGACCCTCTGAAAACACTGCTTTCTTTTAAAGCATTTTGCATAAATCATTAGAGTACATTTCATGATTCTTAAAGAGTAACTGTTAGGCATGAAAAACAAAGTCAATTCTCTATTTCTATCTGTTGATCATATAAAAGGAATGCTAAAAGGCAATGCATAACTTTAAAATCAATCTTACTTTTTTATTGCAGAGATTAATCCTCATGTCCCCAGCTCCTTAGTACGCAGCCAGTAATCAGCTGAAAAAGAGAAGTTGCAGTGCAGGCTGGGGCAGGGGCAGGGGGGAGGAGTTTCTGCACAGACACAGCTAGTTCAGCCTGATTGGCTGCAGCCTGAGTCACTCTAACTCCTTTTCCTCTCATTGGCTGCCTCCCATGACTGTCCGTGTCTGCCCCCTCCCCACACTCCAGCCCGACAGGCATCTCCACCGATTCATGTGGGCAGTGGCCGCCACCACCTCCGCATCGCATCCATGGGGACCCCCCCGTCCCTGCTACCATTTCCTTAGGAATTCCCTGCCTGAGACATAACGCTCGCTATTGCTGTGGGGAGGAGGGGGGAGTAAGGGAGGAAATGATCTCACCATTGGCTTTAGCTGGAGGGAGTAAAGACGGCCCCTGCCAGCGAACAGAATTCTCTCCATTTACCTTTTTTTATTTTATAAAGTTCACTGAAATCAACACTTGGACCGTGCAATACACATGTTATGTAAGTAGAGCTAGTATTTATCTACTTATATATGTCGTTTTTTTATCTGGCATAGTATGGCTGACAGCTCCTCTTTAAGTCCCACTATTATCTTGATTAAAAAAAAAAAACACGTACCTCTTGCTATAAAAAAACTTTGCTTGCAAGTTTAGTACTCTTGATTCAATTTTGACTTAGGGAAATGCCAGATGATGAATGAACTTTGACATCAGTAATGACTGTAAGTAAAACAAAAAGAGCTTGTTGTTTTTAATGGGATACAGCATTAGCATAGATAAAAGCAAGATAGGAAGCACAAGTATGAAGAATAACCTCTAAGTACTGGTTCACACTATGACAGAGCTTCAACATATTCCTTCCTATAGCACATATACATGGTATAGTCCAGAGGAAGGTTACAGTGGTCCACTGCATCTTCTCTACTCCAGAGCAGATGCAAGTCAGTCTGAGAATTCAAGTTCAGAAATTGTACCTGCTCATCCCTACTCATTTACTATTTAAAGTTAAGTTATCGATTTAAATAAATATCATGTATATAATGAACTTTTAGGACCATTTAAAGTGATATTGCACTGAAGTTGATAGAAATCTTGAGCCACATGCAGAGTCCAGCCTTGTTTAGTGACTACATTTTTTATTTTCACTTTTATGAATGGACGTGGCTCATGATTCCAGTCATGTCCATTCATTCCCAGGCACTTCGGTTAGCTTAGGGAACACATGTCCCCCTTTACCAATCAATGGCATATAAATCCTGCCGTAAACAAGTGGCGGGCGAGTGTGCATGGGTGCTCGCAACCATCACTTAAAGAGAATCTGTGCTCTAATATTCTTACAATAAAAAGCATACCATTCTATTCCTTATTTTCTCCTGTGCCCCTCTGTGCTGTTTCTGCCACTCCCTGCTGCAATCCTGGTTTGTAATGAACAGTTTTAGGCAGTGTTTACAAACAAAAGACTGGCTTCTAACCACAGTATCATAGGCTGAGAACTAGCTTACTGTGTGACTCATGCAGAGCTTGGAGAGGGTGTGTATAGCTTCTGCCAATGACAAGCAGTGCTGCACATTCCACACATTCCAGCCTCAGCCCGACAGACACGACAGAGGAAAGGAGATAAGATTTATTACAGAGACAGTGCAAGTAGGAAAGGTTGCAGTAAGACAGGCCACATTAGAATAGGTATAGGAACTTATAGCATAGAAGAAATAAGGCTTAAAATTTTGTTACAGAGTCTCTTTAATGAAAGGATGTACCAGTACATCCCGATAGGATTAAGGGCGCTCAAACTGGAGGCATAAAAAAGTCCAGTTTGAGTTAAGTGGTTAAAAGGAATCTGCCATATGCTTCTTACTTCAGGTTCCCTTCAACAGAGAGTACTAAAAAGTACAGATTTCATACTTTAAAAATATTGCTATCTGAGCAATATATGGCTTTTTAAGACTTGCACAGCAGACAGCAATATGAAATGGAAATATTATTTTTAATAACATTAAATTACAACATGACTTGTGTACCACTAATACATGTCATGGCCATTTTGAAACCAGAATAGGAATATCACTTTAACACTTCAGTTAGCAAACACACTGAAATATCTTCTTCAAAATCTGCAGGCAGAAGAAGATACTGATCTAAAATTTATGAATATCCTTCTAGTAATTTTGGTTGACATGAAAGAAATAATTATTTTTCTTTTTTCTAAACGAGACTGCAGTTCCACTGGCCTGCTGAGAAATAGATTGGACTCTATACCCTCTGAACCATAAAAGAACTAACCCTCCCTGGTTTAATACCCAACTCTGGGCACAGTTCCAAATACACGTATGCAGTTTGATAGCAGAATGCCCAAATGTTACCTTTTGTGTGGAATACAACTCCTGCAGCAATGTATCCTGTTTTGATAATTTGTTCACATGACCAGAAGCAGCCCACCCAGATGTATTACTATAGGGTTCTGTGGGTGGTGCTTCTGTTTCTGCTTATTGCAACTTCATGCTTTCAGACTTCAAACATTACAGGCAGAGCTTTTTGGATCACAGCCTGCAGCTCTTAAAATGTATGCTACAAATGGAGCTCTGCCAACTGATAGCCTGCACAATACTAGGAACACATTTATTCTTGGAAATGGACTTTAAGTTTGCCTAAAGTGAACCGAGCATCATTTTTAACACCCAGGGCAGCTCTATAGCACATTAAAAATGCATTCTAAAAATGTGGTTTATTATTAAAAACACCTTTCATTTTACCTCATCTTTTTACATTTAAGGGTTAAAACAGGCATTTCTTCCGTCTGTGAAAGGACTGGGGACACAGAGCAACAGATGATGGAAGGCAGATAAGGAATCACCTCATTAGACTTAATTGACCACAAACAAACCCTGAGTCTTCCCCATTGTACTTCAAAAGGAAAACATTGGCCACACTTAAAGGGAACCAGAGGCCCCAGAAAAAGATTCTATACATACCTGGGGCTTCCTCCAGCCCCATACGCATGGTTTGCTCCCATGCCGCTGTCCTCCGCTTCCTGTATCCGGTGGTACCGGGTCCCGTAGTTTCGGCCAGTCGGCGGCAGCAAGCGGCCAATTGTCCGCATCACAGGGGCTCCCGGCATACCCTTACGCGTGCGGCTGCCTACTGCGCAGCCGCACGCGTAAGGGTATGGAGGGAGCCCCTGCTCATGCGGACAATTGGCCGCCGGAAGTGACGGGACCCGGTACCGGCGGATCCAGGAAGCGGAGGACGGCGGCGTGGGAGCGATCCATGCGTATGGGGCTGGAGGAAGCCCCAGATATTTATAGAATCTTTTTTCTGGGGCCTCTGGTTCCCTTTAAAGAATTTCACACCTAGCCTGGATAATTGCAGTGTAAAAGCAGCAGGGGTTTGAACGCCTGAAACATGGCAGCCCTTTCAGCTATTTGAACCCAAAATAGTCAAACAAAACTGCGTACTTGCAAACCATAGGTAAAATTAGCAAATGATTAGACACTGAGCTTCCAACTTATCATATTTATTTTCAGGGCATCTACATCAGTTTCAATAAAGTAAATCCCTGTTCTTTTACTGTTTTCCCTATGGGTTAAATTTAGTCTTAAAGGACATCCTAGGTAACATGTAACATGATGAGATAGACATGTGTATGTACAGTACCAAGCACACAAATAACTATGCTGTGTTCCTTTTTTCTTTCTCTGCCTGAAAGAGTTAAACATAAGTTATGCAAGTGACAGTTTCTGTTGGGGTCGGGAATGGGTCGAACTACAGTGTAACCCTCTCGAATAAGGAATTACAGCCATAAAACACTTTCCTGCAGTAAAAGGCCTCTGAGAGCAGTAAAGAGATAAAGATGGTCAATAGTTCATACATTTCAACTCTGGCGTACGTCAATGAATGTGTCATGGGAAGAGGCCATGAAACAGTAATAACTTAAAAAATAGATTTAAATGTAAAACATAACTGTGGGTTAAAGGAACTCTATCAAACCATGTGTTCTAAAATGACAATGTACAAATAATGTCTAAATAGCTGTGTAAACATTTTCCTATTCTTCATGTTAAATATCATAGGCAAAAGCTTTAGTTCATTGTGGGTAGATTTTAGCTATGTTTGGAATGTCTCATTTGCAGAGGTATGAATCTATAAGAATCTCTGCAACCTGACATGCTAAGAACAGTGTAATATTGAAGCAGATTACCTTACAGACTTTTGTTTTCATATATCAGGTTTCACACACACAATTACAGATGTTTATGTTGCACATAAGATACATTTATTTCCTCTGCTCTCTGTGAGAGAAGGCCCTGTCTGTCTCTGACTGAGCTCTCTGCACATATAGAGTTAATGATGCACTGTGAAGGGAATCCCCCCTTCCCTCATGGCTGAGTCTGCCCTCAAAATTTCAGCAGACTGCCATCAGAAAAGTGTGAAAGGGATTGATAACAGTAAACAGAGAGATAAGGATTCAGATGTATACACCAACACTTAGCAGCACTTCCCAAACATTTTCTGTCTCAATTGAAAAAAAACATTTCAATCAATAGTGTCCCTTTAAGTAAAAAAAAGTCATTTTCAGAATAAGGGGGATAGATACAATTGTTTATCTCACTAATTCATTTTCACCTTAGATGTCCTTTAAGAGTGCCTATAGTTTATTTACAGTTGTCAGGCTCTAAGGGCTGGTACTAGCGGTCAGATTCCCAACTGACTGAACAGGCAAACACTCCTAGCAGTATCCTGATCAGCAATTGATCAGACAAGAATGTTAAGTTAACACAGAGGTGCTGAGCTGTGCACCAGACTTATTTGAGTTTTATACTCCGTTTCTATTGCCTGATGAAGCAGGAGATGCCAGCGAAATGAGTTGCACTTGCACTTTCTGGAGTATATAAATACATTTTTGTTGTTTTGAATATACACAACACTCGTGTGTGTCTGCTTGGGGAAGGTAAGTCCACCTCTGTCTCCTCTCATTTTAAACATTTTAGAATATTTTATCCTTTTGGCGCCTCTGTCTGCTTATACAGTTCCTGAGTCCACCCTTGGTGGAGGTGTGTTGCCCCTTATTTCCTATCTACAGAGAGCGACTTCTTAATCCTGAACGGGGACAGGTCTAATCTCCTCACCTGCTGATATAGTGGTTACCTGGACGGTAACCCATGTTTGTTAGTATAAATAGATACGTACTTGTCATATCCACATACCAATACATACTACACTATATTGGGCTGTCGGTGTCTCTATTCTGTGCAAGTTAACACATGTACAATGGCTCTTTCATTCTCATAGGCTCATATGCAATTCACATTTTATCCTTAGTTTTCTCAAAGTTGATATTTTCACACTTTGGTAATGAAATTCCTTTTCAACCCCTAGCAAGCAAGAAAATACACAAAATAGTTTTGATAGTACTTTGTCTGCTACTTTTGGTACTTTTTCAATTGTAAAATGCTGAAAAGTTATTTTAAAGAGGAGATGAAAAATAATCACCTAGGAGGAAACTTTGGAGAAAAGGTGAATTGCATATTGAGCTTTGTTTTGTTCCTAGCAAAATGTGGCATGTCTTCTGCTCCTGTCACTTTATATCAATCGGTCAATTGCACCTGCAGGACTGTTTAGGGCTGGATTTACTATAAGGCACTGTAGGCACGTGCCTACAGGCGCCTGATGATGGAAAGGTGGCTTACTCATAGAGTGCCTCTCTCCATCCTACCCTATGCAGAGTGTAAATGAGGGGTTTACTCATCCAGGTCCCTGCATTCCACTGACAGGATCTCCCTTCAGTCAGGCGCACCTCTAGCTTCTTAATGCTGAGGCTCCTCCCAAAGACGGGTAGCTCTGTATGCAAGCGCAGAACGGAACCACCCATCTTCAGAAGCACCCCTGGGCACATGTGCTAGCTACCTTATACTTGGGGGTACCTCTAGGCACATAATATTGAGGGTTCTTCTGTCTACCTAATACTAAGGGGCACCTATAGTTACATATGATGGGTAAGGGAGAAAAAAAAACACTGTTTTTTGATAATTTCCTGTCAGTCAGTATAATAATTAACTTCCAATCACCTGTTAATCTTATCCTTTTGATTGGATAGTTTTCAATTGGAAGAAAATATTAGATGGTATGTACCAGCCCTAATTATCGACTGACCACACCTTTAGATTTGGATTTGTATGCCTGAATAAATAGTTGGAACACATATCTGACTATTTTGAATAAGTTGTCCAAGCATGCAACGCCTGTGGAGTGTGGTGATCTGTGACATCACCTCCCACAGGAAAGGACCGTAAACGCTATCCTATTTCAATCAATATATGTGAAAGACATAGTGCTGCATCCACTATAACTTCCCTGCAGACTCGTACCTCTGTGAGTAGCTATAGATTTCCCTATTCACCACAAGGCAGAGCAGGATCATCCACCAGCAAAGACAGGTGCTTGGGGCCTAGTGGGTGTCAGGGTGGGGCCACCTTCTTTGACCTTTCTTCACTTCAGCTCACCAAAAGGACTACAAGGGGCACCAAATATACTACCTTGCCTAGGGCACAATTACATCTGAATCATCTCTGCCACGAGGCACATATTCCACACAAACTTCCTGAGCCTTTCTGCCAAACTTAAATACAAGCATCTAAGAGCTAGAGGATGAAACACATGAAAATGAAAAGGACAGTGAACTGTGATAGGATCCTCTGCCCTTGGGTCCCATAGAAAACACTGCTGTAGTTAATAAGCCCATGATAATAACTTGAGTTAAGATCCAATATAAAGACCTCTTTAACTCTCACCAAGTTATTTCTTTACCAGTTGCAGTTTGAATCTGTGATCCATTGTTACAAAACATGCAATTCTACCAAATTAGGACTTTGACACTATCAACTGTTTTTTTTATGGTGTCACCAGTTTTTAAAATATAATATGTACCGTAGGTAAATTGTGCATTGTGCGTTTGTACTCTTTGCAATAAATATGTTTAAAATATCTGGTTACTTGTTCTTCCAGTTCCATTTCCTGTTGCGACAACAATACAATTTCATAGGAGAGACAGCTGCCCAAACTCGCCCTCCTATCCCGTCATCGCCAGCAGGAGATAGCCAATAAGGAGCTGGGAGGGGGCAACAGCCAGTCTTTCCCTGTGTGCACAGATCACATGACTCAAACCACTTTTTCACTCCTCTAAGAGTTTAACTGTTTGTGGCCTGTGCTATAGCCTTACAATACTGTAGAGTCATATTCCCCTGTTCTTGCTTACTATATTTTAAAAATGCATCCTTCTCAAACCCGCCCCAGAGTCTTTATAATAGGGTTAAATATACTGTAAGATCAGTGAGAATTGGTTTCTTTGTGCAGGCAGGGCAGGTAATGAGAGGTAAACACAACTATCATAAACACATTGGCAAGGGTGTGGGAAGGTTCTTAATATAAAATTAATTTTAGTAAAAAGTTATATTTTTTCTACATACATAATTTGTTTGGCTAACACGGTACAGAAACTTTTTTGCTACTAATATAAAATGAACAAAGAGAAACCGTTTCTTTAGCACATGGAGTTGATGAGTCTTATCTGTTCTATGCTTGAGTAGAAACTCCCTCTCTGCTGGCAACAAGGAGCAAGAGGAACAAACTGGAAACCAACCATCAGATATTTTAAATATATCTTCTCATGTTACCCATTATTTGTTTGTACTATGTACATCGCTACGGAAGATGTTGGTGCTATATAAATGAAAAATAATAATAGTGGTAAAGTGCAAGTTGGTAATTAATTCACATTGTCTATAATAAGTGTTAACATTTCAAGTGGAACTGTAGATTCGCTAAAAACATAGAGTTTACCTTAGCTGGGGCTTCTGCCAGCCCTCTGCAGCCGCCCTGTCCCACGCCGGTCCTCAACGATCCTCCGTTTTCCCACCATGGTGCAGTTTTGTTATCGCTGACTTGTGAGTTGACTGCAAATGTGCGGCCCTGCCCACGCATATCCTTCTTTGCATTTCCGTCTGCAATAGCGTCCTGCACACGCTATTGTGGACAGGAACATGAAGAAGGATACGCGTGGCCAGGGCCATGCAAGCATAGTTGCCGTTGACTTACAAGTCAGCAGTAACAAAACTGCACCGCGGTGGAAGAACAGAGGATCGTTGAGGACCGGCGCGGGACAGGGCGGCTGCAGGGGACTGGCAGAAACCCCATGTAAGTGAAACGCTTCCACTTTAAGGTTAAGCTTGAGCTTTGAATAGTGTATGCCAATGTGGAGCATCTCAAAATGTACGGAGCTGGGAAAAAAGGGCGCATGCCGCTAGTGGACAAAAAGGGCGCCGCCATTCACTCCCATAATAAATAGCGTTTAATGGGCGCCGAGTAGGAAAAAAGGGCGCCGGAGCTAAATAAAGTTTATAAACGGCGCCAGGAGCTAAATAAAGTTTACAAACGGCGCCCGGCGATGTTTAATGATTTATAACTGAACTTGTGGTGATTTACGTTTATAAAATGCACCCGTGCCGAATAACGTTTATGAAAATACTAAACATATTTATCTTATTTAAATAATTAAAACATTATTTAAAGTTTTATCCCTTACTGTTTGTAAAACATTATTATTCACAAAATAAAGCGATCAGTACGTAACGTAAATTGCAAAATATTTTTTGAATCCACAATTAGTAAAACATTATTATCCACATAATAAAGGGGGGTCTTAGGTTTAGGCACCAACAGGGGGGTCTTAGGTTTAGGCACCAATAGGGGGGTCTAGGGGTTAGGGGTAGGTACAGGGAGGGGTACTTAGGCAACAACAGGGGGGGTCTTAGGTTTAGGCACCAACAGGGGGGTCTTAGGTTTAGGCACCAACAGGGGGGTCTTAGGTTTAGGCATTAACAGGGGGGTCTTAGGTTTAGGCACCAACAGGGGGGTCTTAGGTTTAGGCACCAAGAGGGGGGTCTAGGGGTTAGGGGTAGGTACAGGGAGGGTTACTTAGGCACCAACAGGGGGGGGTCTTAGGTTTAGGCACCAACAGGGGGGTCTTAGGTTTAGGCACCAACAGGGGGGTCTTAGGTTTAGGCACCAACAGGGGGTTCTTAGGTTTAGGCACCAACAGGGGGGTCTTAGGTTTAGGCACCAACAGGGGGGTCTTAGGTTTAGGCACCAACAGGGGGGTCTTAGGTTTAGGCACCAACAGGGGGGTCTTAGGTTTAGGCACCAACAGGGGGGTCTTAGGTTTAGGCACCAACAGGGGGGTCTTAGGTTTAGGCACCAATAGGGGGGTCTTAGGTTTAGGCACCAACAGGGGGGTCTTAGGTTTAGGCACCAATAGGGGGGTCTTAGGTTTAGGCACCAACAGGGGAGTCTAAGGGTTAGGGATAGGTACAGGTAGGGTTCTGTGTAAGAGTAGGCTTAGGTATAGTTTTAGTAAAATTTTAGTAATAATTACTAATGTATTACAACACTTATTACGAACGTAGTTATATTTATATCATCTTTATAAACAATATTTTCAGATTTTATTATAAGAACAAACCATAAATGACGGTTATTCACAATAATATACAATTATAACAATTAAACATATATTATTGGTTTTTTTATAAACGTAATTATAAGTTTAACTTTTGAAACAGGGAAGATTAACGTTTTCACAATTTCCGAGTTCATAAACATTATTTAATGATTTATAATTTTGTTAAACATTATTTGTAAACGAAATATAGCACACTATATTTATAAACCCTATTAATGATTAATTATTATTTAGAGTTTACACCCCGCGCCCTTTTTGTCCAGGCGCCCTTTTTGTACGTACGCAAATGTACAGTATGCATAGAAATGGACAGTTGTGTTTATGTAAGTTTGGGGCTGTTAAGGGAGGTGTTTCTAAAGGTGCAATAAAAAATAAACTTCAAATGGTAAGAAATGCATACTCTAAGAGCAAGTACAAACATGAGAGTTACAATCAGGTATGTATATACTACAGTACACTTACCATCATTATACTTCTTTACAGTTACCATTGTTGCCAATGTCATTATGTTATGTAGCTAGCTACTAGAGGAACCTTGTTGATAGAGGGACCTTATAACAAATGATGGATTTCTTTATCACAATATTATTGTATTCTTTTTAACTATAGAAAGGAAATATACTACGTTTGAATACTCCAAAACACCATTGTTAAGGTGACAACACAGCTCAGCAAGCCATGGAATACTATCATATAAACCATTCATTTGGGGCATACATCCTTTCATTGACTTTCCGTTCAAGGTTACAGTAAACTAAAGCTTACAACATATATAGTAAGAGATAAGCCAGCGACAAAAACATTTTTTTTACATAACTCTGACCGTAGCAGCACAAAGAATACACAGGAAGACGGCTTGTCTTCTGCAGCTACACTCACAAAGCCTGACTTTCCCAAGGACTCAAGTTCAGAAGCCTTCGCTGTAAATATCCCTCAAGGACAGACTTTGTATATTTCTGTTACTCTGTGAAAGCTGAGTTCTAGACATGTAAACACTTGTCTTTATTGCTAATCTTCACTTGTACTAGAAAGGTACTCTTATATCTGCACACACTCACCCCATCACTTTGAGGGTCCATTCACACTTCCGCTGTTGCATCCCATTGCGTCGCACCCCAATGTAGAAGCAATGGCAGTCTTATGGGGCTATCACATTAATCGCAGTGCGGTGCAGAGAGTACTAACAGAGTATTGCACTACATGCAGTGCGTTAACAGTATGATGGGAGCATTTACGGGGAAGTGGCGCATACATTCATTGTACAGTATGCCTCACTGAGTGGCCACACCGCACTGTGAATGTGCGATAAGATGAGATTTCGGCGACATTGCAGTGTGAATGAAGTATAATCTCAGCTAGATGATTAGGCATTGTGATCCTTGTGATTGAAGAAGAAGGGTGATGACTAGGGTGGTCAATTGGATGAAGATAATTCCAAATTGATACTGGATTATTCAAATTATGTATGCAAATTTATGCAGCTTGAAAATAGGCTGATCAAATCTTGTGTCAGGATTCAATTGCTTCTTTTCCAAGATGCTTTAATTTACATACAGAATTTGCATAATGATGCATCAACTCTAAATTATTTGCATATTATATAATCATTTAACATCCTAGTTCAAATTCCTAGAATTGGTGAGGAATGATCACACCAAGAGTTTAATACCTTTGAATAGTCCAATGAATCGCAGGCTAATGTCTGGGAAATTAAAAGGTCTATCTTGCACGGGTGAATGTCTGTTCATTTATTCATTATTAGGAGAACATCTAACAGTAGAGGCTGAGCACAACAGTACTGCAAGGAGAAAGCCACTACTACCCAAAAATAACAAATCAGATTGTTACACAGGTAAACTGGATGTGTCGGAAGGCTACAGGTTCAACAATCTCTGCACAGATGAGACAGAAACAGAGAATTTAGAAATTGACAAAAATAGAAGTTTGTGACTTGAATGAAAAGTATATGATCCTGTCACCAGCGGGCTCCCTGTCACCGCGGACTCCCCCAGAACATGGAATCTAAGTGGCTGAGGGTCTTACCAGTGTATCCTACAAAAGGATGATGCTCCACTGCCCTAGTGTTGACTCATTTTGCTCTTAACTCCCTGAATTTTTCAAAGCTGAGGACTGTTGGGAGAGCAGTTTCTGGCAAAATCGTTGCCTAGGAATAGCCAAGGTAAGGGCAGGCAGTAGACAATCTTGGTGGAGTTGCAAGCTGCAATTGGAGCTAGAAGCTATCATATTTAATATTCAGGACAAGGACAACTCAGTCACCAAAGAAGGTCGAGGAGATATAATGGCTCTAGCTCTAGAGAGGCAAGAACTGTTCCAGCTGCAGAGATGATTGAAACATCCTGCTGTAAGCACTGCCCATAAATAATCTAACTTAGAGTGCACGGCCTTCATCTTCGCATGCAGTTGCAACAAATTTTGGGGCCTGCATTAGTCTGCTCTTGAACAAGGCATAAAAGGACACAGACTTGCAGAGGGACTTTTGCAGCTATCTAGTGGCATATATGAAAGAGGAGCTTTGTGATTATATGGAGGCACAGGTTAAAGGGGACCCTTGTGGCTATTTGGTGACACACATGCAAGTGAAGCCTCACAACAATTTGGTGGCACACGACACGAGCAGAGGAACTCATACATCTGAAAAGTCCCAACTGAACAACATAAAAAAGGGTTATAGCTAGCAAAAATGTTAGCACTGCACTCCAACATAAGAACCTTATCCCAATTGTAACACATAGTGGTGACAATATTATGGTATAAGCTTTCTGTTTTATGCTGGTCAAGGATAGCTTATGCGCCTTGAAGGAATTAGAAGTTCTAGTTATAGTTGCACTAGCAAATTTTGCACCAAAAATATGTCTGACTATCAATCCATTAATATCAGCAGAAATGGGGTCATGTAAACGACTCTATACAGACTAGCTGATTTACCAAACAATTGTTTAAGTAGTCAAAGTCTTTGCCCTAAGGCTACTTGCACACCAAGACGTTGCGTTAGGTGCTACGTTAAGGTCGCATAACGTGCACCTAACGCAAGGCTTGGTGCTCTTCGATGTGGACGTCAGAGTGAGCCGCGTTGTGCAGCTCACTCTGGCGTCCGTGATGCCGTGATGCGTACTCTTGGACGCATGCGGCATCACGTGGTCCCGCCGGCCAATCGCCGCACAGAGCGGCTGCACCAGGAAGTAAACACTGCATGTCACAACGTGCAGTGAATATTAATTAGCCATGTGCCTGGCCGCTCTCCGCTCCTCCCCAACATGACTGCGCATGTGCAAACAGTCTAACGCGGCTTAAGCCGCTGTAACGCCGTAGCATGCTGCACTTTCAGCAGAACGTGCAGCATTACATGTAACTCAACGTGGGCTGTGTGAACAGCCCACTTGTGTTACATTGCTGTGCGTTGGGGGAGCGTTACAGGCTGAACTAACGTGCGCCTGTAACGTCTTAGTGTGTAAGCAGCCTTAATCTTCTAGAAATGTTGTGGATGGATGTGTTTGAAGTGTGTATTTCATGAGGGGAGGGCCACCAGAACCCCTTAGTTGAAGTGATGATGAACATTAAAGGACAACTGCAATGAGAGGCTGCCATATTTATTTAATTTTAAGCAATACCAGTTGCCTAGCTCTCCTGCTGATCCTCTGCCTCTAATACATTTAGCCATAGACTGAACAAGCATATGCAGATTAGGTGTTTCTGACATTATTGTCAGATCTGACAAGTTTAGCTGCGTGCTTGTTTCTAGCGTTATTCAGATACTACCGCAGCCAAATAGATGAGCAGTGCTGCCAGGCAACTGTTATTGTTTAAAAGAAAATAGTAATGGCAGCTTCATTATCCCTCTCACCTCACTTGTTCTTTAAGTGGAAATATATAAATGTGTGGTTATTGCAGACTAAGGCTGGCACACCAGTAGCTGAAAACAATGGTTCAAGTAGACATACTTTTGCAAATCACAAATGCTTTACATTGCATCATTTTAATACATTAATAATTGTACCCTTTTTGGACCTACCGCATTTATTTGAGTTCTCTTCTAGTTTTAGATTTTGTGTGAGAAAACCAATCATGTTTTAGTGCTATTTGTGCAAAAATATAGAAAATTCAAAATCCTTGACTAAAGTACTGAACTGCACACTAACTGTAGCATTATCTGTCTGCCTCCTGTTAAGCTTTAATTCAAGCAACATTTAGACGTACGACCTTATTATTGTATTGTATTAATGATAAGGCACAGAGTTTAACATTAAAGCGGACCCAAACCAAACATTTTTTTAATTGAAAATATTTAGTTGCACTACTCTGACACATACAAAGATAAATAAACACTCCTTTAAGCCTATGAGCATTTCAGTGCATGCTTTTCACCCTTCTCTTTTCATAACTAGGGTAATATAGGTGGCAGCCATTGTCATCAGCTACCCTCCCTCACAGGGGCATCGTCTATGTGAAATCTCACACAAGCTGAGATCATCTCTCCTGTGACATCATCAGTAGCAGCCTGTGCTTTGTTTTTGGTTTTTATCACCTCCACCAGTTTGCCGGAAAAATCCTGGCAATATGAAAGGAAGGGAGGGGTTCCTCCAATAAATGTAAAATATTTTATATTTCTCATCATGCAGCTGAAAAAAGGTTGCTATTTATCATTATAATTTAGAAAATAGATTTTATTTCTGAGATCTTCTATTTTTAATTTGGGTCCACTTTAAGATACACTCAATCTAACAGTAAGATAGAAAGCCAATAACAACTATCCATATATTGCTACCACTGCAAAAATGGGAGCATTATGGAGCAAAATAAAAGAGTTGAGCTTGTTGTAATATGTGTAAAGGCAATGTGAGGCTGTAGTGACAGCAACTCACCCAGCGCACCTCCACATGTCAGGGTAGCTCTTCACTCCCAAAAGACTTGCAGAGCAGAGGCTCAGAGGTGCAGCTTGACACTGCTGCTGTCACTTTATGTGACTTTATCACCTGGAGGAATCTAAAGGGAATTGTGCTTGGCCATCAAAACCTAATAAAACTCCAAAAGGCAAACTTTATGGAAACAGCAGAAGCAAATGTGTCTTAAAACGCAGAAATACTTATGCCACACTATTTGCCTACTGTGCTATAGTAATGGCAGCAGCAGTAACAGCTGCAAAAGTAGAGAAAAGGATTAACTATTTTAGTTAGCTCAGATGATTTCATGTACGCTATAGAAAACCATGTGTAGAGGAGGATGTACCATAGAGAACTGATAGGCAAGTGCCTAAGATGGGAGATTTATGAAATGAGAATAATGAAATGAAAAACAAGTACAGTTTTCACATTTCTTAATGTTCTTGGTGAACTTTAACCACTTCAGGGCCACAGGCTTCACCCCCCTAAAGACCAGGCCATTTTTCACAAAAATGGCCACTGCAGCTTTAAGGCCTCGCTGCAGGGCGGCTCAACTCAGGACACAAGTGAATTCCCCCCCATTTTCTCCCCACCAACAGACCTTTCTGTTGGTGGGGTCAGATCACCCCCCAGATGTTTGTTTATTTTTATATAAATATTTATGTCTTTATTTTTTATTAAACTTTGCTGTTTTTTTTATTATTTTAATTCCCCTCCCTCCCTCCCCCTGTCTGCCTATCACAGTGATCGGCTTCAGCCTATCACTGCCGATCGCTCCTATGTCCCCCAGGGGTACAGCCGTGTCGCATGGCTGTCCCCAGTACAGAGCTGCTGTAGATCGCAGCACTGTACTAACTAAATAGACTGTGGTTTCGCCGTCTAACAGTCTCCGAGCGGCGATCGCCAGCCCCAGGACTTGATGCCAGTTGGCGTTAGGCGGTCCTGAGGCTGCCGCCGCGGTCACACCCATGCGCCTGATTCCAATGCTTTCCTCTAGCTCAACAGCTTAACTTCCTTCAAAGAGAAGCCCTAATGCAGGCATGTCCAAAGTCCAGCCCAGTGGCCAAATGTGGCCCACCGAGCCATTTTTGATGGCCCCAAAGCTCTCTACAGTTGTTAATTCCATGTGGCCTGCAGGCCATAGCTGCGGTGCCGCATGCAGAGGCCACCCGCCATGTATTGCCAATCCGCCTCCCCCTTTGCTCGCCTGTAGGTTATCAGCCACCCCTGTAGCAGTAGCAGCCACTGATTAGCAGCTGCCACTATGCTAATTGCACACTGTATAAGGGTTATTTCCTGTAAAAATGTTTTATTTGGCAAAATGTCACAGACATATAGCATACCTAACAGCAATCAGCAAAAATGTGGCCTAGTTCAGCCCCCTAGCACTCTCAAGAATGGCAATATGGCTCTTGGCCTAAAAAAGTTTGGATACCCTAATGCCTTGCCTCTTAACTTACCAGTGATTTAGTTATCAAATCTGGACCCCTAAACAATGTAAATCAATACTACTAATAAACTGTCTTTAGCCAAAAATGAACAATAACAAAAAACGGGCTGATGGGGAAATTGAAATGCAATGTCAAATGCTGCAATCTGTACAGAGACAGGATAGCACTTCTGCCAAACATTAATTACATGAGGCATTTATTGGTCCTTTCACACGCTTTAGTAAATCATTCCCCCAGCGCTGAATATGATCTCCAAAACAGTCATCCAATATAAATTCAAATTATAGCATTTTGTTGATAGATTCCCCTTTAGAAAAGTGTATGCCGTGTTGCTTTTTCTCATAACCTTTTTTTATACGTGGTACTATTCAAATGACTATAATGGAATTAATAATAGATATCACAATGGGGATTAGCTTTATTTATGGCATAAGCCAATTGTGGTTTCTTTGTGGGTTTTTTTTTCACTAGACTGTTGAAAGGAATGTCAGCTCATCATTGTGCACTTCTGTTTGGCGTGGTTTCATTTTGTGGCATTTGGTGTCTATTATTAATCTCCTTGAAAATCGGTTACAAACCAATTAGATCCAGATCACAGAAGAGCGTCACTAGCGACGCTCACTGTAAAGTCTGGTTCCTGGGAGCAGCTCGCGGTAACACGAAGCTTACTATAGTGTTTATTATAAAACAGCAAGCAATGAAGCCAGAGAGGCCTTGAATAAAAAGGGGGATGGTCTTTGTGATAAGCAGGAGGAATGGAGGATATGGGTGGGGGTTATTCTATGCAGCCGAGATACAAAATGAATCCAGTCTAATCATTTTAGCAGCAGCTCAATCACAAATCTGCTCTGTGGACTGCTCTAAACAATATGTGCCCCATGGAATCAGATAGCAAGCAAAGGAAAAGTCAGGCCCATATGTCAGCAAACTGAACTCTGCGCCGTGTTTATTTACTGAAATTATAGAACATGACTAGGTCTTCCGCTATATGCAGTATATATAAAAACACACAAACGTGCATGCACATGCATTGTATATATGCTACCATAATAGCATCAGTTCCCAATATAATTCCATACGGATGTTACAATAGGACTGACTAATAGAAAAGTAAATTAGAAAGAAATAATCCAGAGCGTGCCCGAGACTCGAAAAATGAAATATATTTGCCCAGTCATCCCCAGCTTCAGCATAAAATACAAAATATACTATAAAGTTCTATTTCAATATACAGACAGAGGCAGGAGGTCAATAGTCACACATTCCTAAAGAGAATGCATTCTGACATTTTAATAACCCAAAGGAAGTAGCATCAAATGTTATTCCACAACACATCATGGATCCAGACCAAGGGCTACTTGTTTTATGGGTTTACATCCCATTTTATTGATTTTGCTAGTACACAAATTCATGATCTAGTGTTTTATACAAATAATAATAACAGCTCTCTGGGCTGGGCTCTAATAATATACTGGCATATCTATGTATAAAAGGTGCACACTAGATCTGTGGTGTTGTTTAAGATCTCCGTGAACTTAATAAACTCATTATTATTTCATCTTATTTGGAAAACAACACATTCATATTAACATAACTCTGAACAGTGGTTAGCACTCATGCAGTTCTGGGTTCTGAGTTTATTTGTCAACAGTATCTTCTCCCCATGTTTATAACGGTTTTATCCTATGCCCCAACAACATACCACTAAATTAATTGGCTTCTTACCAAACTGAACTTACTGTATGAATAAGACTATTTGAAAGGAAATTTGGAGGAAAACAATCGTTTTGGACCACGCTAAACAGCACAAACAAATGTAGGGTAGCAAGTTTGCTTAAAATTACTGCTCTTTGTGGTTGGATTCAACTTCAAAATTAACATTACAACAAAAAGTTTCTAGTAAATCATTTGAATGATCAGAAAGAACATGACCTGTGCTTGGCCTGTTAATATGAATGGCTTTTAATTCTAATTTCTAAGCCAGAAAAGCAGAAAACATTGCTTCTCTCCAAATGTATTGTTTCCTTCAACATGGCTGAGAGATGTAAACTCAACTGAGCTCAGAGTGTATGTTCATAGATCAGCTGCCAGCACTCAACAACTGACAAATGTCAGATCATGCCTGCTCATCCAAGAAATCATGAAAGATCCCAGGAGAACAGCTAAACATATACATGCCTCTGCTGAGATTATTATTATGTATTTCTATAGGGCATGTATTTATATAGGATATGCATTTATATAGGATATGTATTTATACAGGACATATATTTATACAGGACATTTATTTATATAGAGTTCACATCTGCTGCAGCCCTTTGCACCATCCATAGTGGTGTCACTATCTGACTATCAGAGGAATCACAATGTAATATCTATCATAGTCATAGTTTAATGTCCCTGCCAAAGTCTAAGTTCAATTTTGAATGAGACCAATTAACTTATTAAGTTTTTGGGATGTGGGACGAAACGAGAGGAGAACATACAAACTCCATGAAGACACAGTCCAGACCAATGTTTGAGCCTGAGCCTGGGACTTTAGTCTCTGGGTGAGAGAGCCATTAAATATGCCACCATGCAGACTGTAAATTTAGTCATTATGACTCCACAGTAAGACAAAGACTAGGCAATATTAGGATCCATGGGTGAGAAACAAAAAACAGGCCGCTGTTATCCATGGGTAACATCAGTGATTATGTCACATTTGCGTCTTTAAAAATCTGGATGATGGAAGATTTTTGGTATACAATTCTCTAAATATTTAAGTCAAGCCTTGAACATTTTGGATCCCGTAGGTCCCATTATGTCTAAAGGAGATACAGCCTTATACAGTAAGAATTTCATACAATTTAGTGGTAGCAGAACAATGAAGGTGTGGGATGCTATATTATATCAGGACATGGAATATGTATTCTTATTATAGGAACATGAGTTCTGTACTGTATCATAAAAGAAATAATATTTTAAAGAACTGAGACTCTTTCTAAGACTAGCAAGTGTCTTCTGTTTCCATAGAAACAAGACTGTATCCCATTTCAGCTGATAAACAGCCATCTGGTCTCTGCAGCCAGTTTAAAAATGGTGGAGGTTGTTGGTTGCCAACCTCTGGATAATTCCTGACTAGCTAGCTCCAGGTTTGGGTAGACTAAATGAAATTGAACACCAAAAAAATAACCACAAATAATGATTTCTTCTCTCTTACAAATGAAGGAAAGAAAAATGTACTAAACATTTGGCAGTGCTGTCTGCTGTTTCACACATACATATGTAGGTAGTGATATGCTTTGTGTAAGGCTGAAGTACCAAGTGGAGCAGCAAACCAAAAGCTTTACCTTACTCATCTTTCTCCTTATACAAGTAAAAATGCCCACTCACCACCTCAGAGAAGCCCAGCTATTGGATAGGTCCTCAACTCCTTGTAGGCATGCTCGGCATGGGATGTGAAGAAGTGGCCACCATGTTGAATCCCATGCTGAGGACATCACGTCATGGTTTTTAGAAATGTGTGGCGTTACAAACACTGTTATTCGGCTGCATTAAATTATAACTGAAAGGCACTTGTGGCTGGCAGACAGGAGACTAAACGCCTAAACAAGCCTGCAGTTCAGTTGTCCATCTGCAAGATGTCTTAGTAATGCTCAAAGCCTGGTCTGGATGTATTACAAAATTTGGAAAACTTTTGTAGGCCTCATTTTGAACCACAGTGGAGATGGTAGCAGGAAAAAAGAAGGGTGCCGGTGTCTACTGGACGATTTGGATGCCGCCATAGGCTTTAATGCAAATATTGTTAATACGGTGCCTGAAGCAGAACAATGGGCGCCCGATAAATATCATTTTCAACATTAGAACATTACAGTTTTTTAAATATATTATGGTTTTGAACTTTGAAACGTTATAGTTTTTGTCATATTATTTTGTTTGTATGTACAAATTTGACGTTATCAAATATATTATCATTTCTACATTTGAAAGGGCGTCTGGAAAGGGGGTTTTAGGGTTAGGCCCCAACAGGGGGTCTCAGGGTTAGGCACCACCAGTGGGGTTTTAGGGTTAGGCACCACCAGGGGGTCTTATGCTTAGGCACCACCTGGGGGGGTCTTAGGGTTAGGCACCACCAGTGGAGTCTTAGGGTTAGGCACCACCAGCGGGGGGGGGGGGGGGGTCTTAGGGTTAGGCATCACCAGGGTACGGTTCTGGGGAGAGTAGAGTTAGGTTAAGCCGTATTATTGAATAATGAAAAGGTTTATAAAGTACATAGCTTTTCATTTCCTGTCTGTTTTACAATTATATTTATCATTTACAAGTTTTTGGCTTCACTTTGTGCCTAGTTGAAAACGATCTTTATTTTTTATAACAATTTCATTACCCACCCGCGCCCTTTTTTCCTCACACCTTTATTTCATGCGTGCGTAAAGATTGTTAAAAAGTTTGTCAAGCAGAGGCTGTGCAAGTGCTGTTCAGTGTAGTCAGAACAAATTGAAGGCGGACCCAAACCAAACATTTTTTTAATTCAAAATATTTAGTTGCACCACTCTGACACATGAAAAGATAAATAAACACTCCTTCAAGCCTATGAGCATTTCAGCGCATACTTTTCACCCTTCTCTTTTCATAACTAGGGTTATACAGGTGGCAGCCATTAGCAATTCCTCCTTTGCCGGACACCACCTACTACACCAGTTTGCCGGATTCTATGAAAGGAAAGGGAGGGGTTCCTCCAATAAATGTAAAATATTTTATATTTGTCATCATGCAGCTGAAAAAAAGCTGCTATTTATTACTATAATTTAGAAAATACGTTTTATTTCTGATTTTTAATTTGGGTCCACTTTAATAGAGTCCAAATAATCACAATTTATTTTTTCTTAAGTGCAAATTGCATGTTGAGATACAGAACTGTAATCACACAACTGTAACTTCTCTGACCTTTCAGAAATTATCACTAAGTTCTGATGTGAACCAGAGTGGATTGCCAACTCTTATCGCCTAATAGCAAACTATTTTAGCAGCTCTATGCCAAGTTTGCAGGATCCCAAATGATCAGAGATATATTAAGGCACTAGGCAAAGTAGAAGTTCTGTCTCTGCTTTCTTGTAGCCTGTTCTTTTTTGTAAGGTGGGAGGGGACAGGAACAGTCAGGCCTCTGGACAGCTACCAGGCCTAAGGCACTGGCCTAGGTTGTCCTGTGAGTGATCTGGCTCTGCATATATTCTCCAGTTATCTCAATCCCTGAGAATCAATCCTGGAGTGTACATGATTAAGAAAAATATGGTACTTATTTAGCTTCAAGTGATTCGGCTCCCTGGTGCAACCAATCGGAATCCTTGTATCATACAACAAAAATACCTAAATGATTGCTGCAGGAAATGTTTCTGTGGATCAGTCTTGGTAAACCATCCCCAAACTGTTTTTAAATATCAGTAAGAAAAGTCAGTAATGAAAAGTGCAAAATACCTGATGCTCTGCCAGGCAGTACAAACAGGACATCTGCTGCAGTACAAGGCATCCGGTCTTGTAATCATGTCTTTATCTAAAGAAAGAGTAAAACAAGATGTAATGCTGGAAGCTGGTAATAACCTACATAACAAGGTCAAGTACACAGAGAAAAATTGCATTTTCACTGCTGTTAGATACAATGCTGGTAAATATAATGCATATGGATTGTGCCATGTACCTGGTGGGGAGTATCGACATCACTTAGGCCCACTTCACACTTGTGTTTTATGTGAAACCGGGCCGTACATCCGGGTCCGGGGGGGCCGGGTCCCATACTGGGGCCGTACGGATCCCTTAGGATCCGGTCAGGTTGCGGTAAAAAAAGTATCAGTTCGGCATCCGGAAAGTAACACTTCCGGATTGCCGATACTGTACTTTAAACAGGCACGGCAGCACAGACAGGCATGGGGGGAGTCGGGGACACAGCGCACACAGCGCACACCGTACAGGACAACAGCCCACAATACAATAATAATCATACCTGGGCTGTTGTCCTGTCAGCGCTGCCGTCTCCCCCCCCCCCATCTGTCAATGCCTGGACCCCCCATGTGGCAAAGGACGGGTGCTGTAACCACCCGTTCCTATTGCCAGTGTGATGAGTAACTTCCGTTTCTCATCACTTTTTATGGTGCAGGGAAAATGGTCAGGTTCCGGGTCAGGTGCGGCGGCCGGAGCCTGCGTTCAGGAAAAATGCTGCATGTTGGAAAAATCCTGAACGCAGCCCGGCCCGCAGACCGGATCCAGATCCGGATCCTGACAGACGGACGGGTGTGACTGGATACATTGAATAACATTGTATCCATTCACATCCGGGTCCGTTTGTACAGTATACGGTGCGTTCTGGGTCCGGGAAAACCGGACCTGGAACGCAAGTGTGAACTGGGCCTAACAGTTCTGTCCCTTACCTGCTGCAACAAATGCCAGACTTCTAGGCCTTGACTCACTACATTTAAAGGCCAGTGGAGACCGCCTATGTGATTCTGGGAACCTGCTAAATAACCTGCTGTTAGGTGGTTAAGTCTGTAACTCTTATTTGAGTTATATCAGATTATAGTGGAGATTGCTGAAAGGCTTGTTAAATTTCAGTCACCTGCAGTGCAAAATGTTTGGAATAAATGCAGGACTGGCTAAATGTATTTTGCACTAACCTTCTAGCAGTCCTGACTATGATCTGATATGACAGGTGATGGTTAAACCTTTCCCACTTAAGAGCAGACAAGTTTTTTAAAGAAACCGGTTCAGGTTGGCTTGGTCACACTTGTTCCCCATCCTTAGTCAATCAGGGCCATAGCAGCATGCATAAGGGTGTTCCTTCAATGACTGTGTTCTAAATGTTTTGTAGACAATCTGCTTTAACAGTAAATGCATGTTTAAAGTACACCTAAACTGAGAGAGAAATTGAGACTTCCATATTAATTTCCTTTTAAAAAATACCAGTTGCCTTCCATGTTGCCTTTGGCTGCAGTAATGTTTGAATCACTCACCTAAAACAAGCATGCAGCTAATCTTGTTAGATTTCGGTCATAAACACCTGATCTGCTGCATGTTTTTTCTGAGTCTGTGGCTAAAAGTATTAGAGTCAGAGGATCAGCAGGACAGCCAAGCAATTTGCATCATTTAAATGGAAATACATATGTCTGCCTCAATAGCTCTCTCACTTCAGGTGTGCTTTAACCACTTGAGGACCCACCCTTTACCCCCCCTTAAGGACCAGCGCTGTTTTAGCTGATCTGTGCTGGGTGGGCTCTGCAGCCCCCAGCACAGATCAGGGTGCAGGCAGAGCGACCAGATCGCCCCCCTTTTTTCCCCACTAGGGGGATGATGTGCTGGGGGGGTCTGATCGCTCCTGCCTGATGGGTGTTGCGGGGGGGGCACCTCAAAGCCCCCCTCCGCTGCGAGATTCCCCCCATCCCTCTCCTCCCTGTCCCCCCTGGTGATCTGGGCTGCACAGGACGCTATCCGTCCTGTGCAGCCAGTGACAGGACGTCCCCTGTCACATGGCGGCGATCCCCGGCCGCTGATTGGCCGGGGATCGCCGATCTGCCTTACGGGGCTGCTGCTATTTCCGCTTGTGTTTACATTTAGCCTGCGAGCCGCGATCGGCGGCCCGCAGGCTATTCACGGAGCCCCCCGCCGTGAATTGACAGGAAGCAGCCGCTCGCGCGAGCGGCTGCTTCCTGATTAATTAGCCTGCAGCCGGCGACGCAGAACTGCGTCGCTGGTCCTGCAGCTGCCACTTTGCCGATGCGCGGTATGAGTGCACGGTCGGCAAGTGGTTAAAGGATACCCGAGGTGACACGGGACATGATGAGATAGACATGGGTATGTACAGTGCCAAGCACACAAGTAACTATGTTGTGTTCCTTTTTTTTCTTTCTCTGCCTGAAAGAGTTAAACATCAGGTATGTACAGTAAGTGGCAGTTCCTGTCTGACTGGGTCAGACTACAGTGTGACCCTCACTGATAAAAATTACAACTAAAAAACACTTTCCTAGCAGTAAATGGCTTCTAAGAGCAGGAAATAGATAAAGGGGTCAATAGTTTATAGATTTTAGCTCTGTCATACTTCAATGAATGTGTCATTGAGCAAAAACAATAAAACAGTAAAAACCTAAAAAGTCGATTTGAATATAAAATAAAACTGTGGAATATCTTAAAAAGTCATTTTTAGGAGGAGGTGGATAGATACAATTTACTAGCCCACAGGTTAGCAACACATTCTGTTGCTATGGAAGGGGAGAAGGGACAAGGACACTGTACATGATGGAGCAGCTTCTGGGTGGTTCAGTAAGGAGGAGAACAATGAGCTCAACCAAGACGATTTGGCAGAAAAGGCCTATTGGGGTTGTCTCTGCCAAAATTAGACTAGCGTCTGACCTTAAAAGCTGAGGTGCCTGCAAGGCTTATTTTCTACATGATTCAAAGTAAATATTATCAGAGGAAGGTCAGGATGGGGGACTTACTAGAAGCATAAAGTTCCTTCTCAGGTATATTAGCACTGACCAGTTAAGTACTGATGGACATACCTTGCTCAGCACAGTATGTCCTGCCAGTAGGTCAGAAGGATGGGGCTTTGTCTTTACTGCACTAGCAGCAGCGTAGCTAAGGAGCTATGGATCCCAGTGTGAATTTTACATTGGGGCCCCCCCAAGCACTCCATATATAACAATTGATACAGAGCACCACAGCCTTGCCAAGGGCAACCACAGTGTCAGAGGTGCAAGAAGGGGATGGTTTTTAAATGATCGCTACTACTCAAAGCATCTATTGAAGTGATTATTACCAGCACAGGACCAATAAAGAGCTAATACTGCAGTTGAGGGAGGACCCCACTGGCCCAAGGGCCCCGGTGCAGTTGCAACCTCTGCATCCCTCTTGCTACACCACCGTACAGTAGTAGTGGTTCCCTCACAGCCAAGACAATAGCACCTACTCCATTCACAGTACCTTTTCCTGGAGTTTTAGTTACCCTTCTGTGGAAGACAGGACCATGGAAACTGGAAAGAAGCAGTGGAAACCCAAAAGGTACCACAGTTCTCGAGCGCTAATAAGCGGCCAGCTGGTGCACAAGAGTGGCTGACAGACAGTGGCCTTCAGCTGCTCATCTAAAACAGGCCTTACGGAAGAAGCTGTGTAGGATGAGGCATGCACAGCACTGAACTAGTCACTAATGGCCTAACTAAGTGGTTTTTTTCATTTTTCATTTAATCAGGCATCATAGGAAACATGTATCAAATATATACCTCAAGTGACCCTATAACACAATCTCACTAAAGGTGACGATTAACAGAACAATTTTTAGTGAATAATCCAATTTTTGTTTAGAAAATTCAGATTGTATTGCAAGAAAACAGAGAGCTGGTGGGTCTAGTCAGTTGCATTATCGATCGCTGGTCATTTGACATGACAGATTTTTTTCATACATACAATCACACCGGGTTCTGATATCGGAATAGTTTTGATCCTTTAAAGGGAGTCTAAATTAAAAGACAAATTTAACTTACCCGGGTCTTTCTACAAGCCCACTGCAGCCACCCTGTTCCCGCGCCGTCACTGAGCGATCCTCCTGTCCCCCGCAGCGCCCCTCTTTTGGCCGGGTGACTTGGCGAGTTGATGGCCACTGTGCATGCGTGGCCGTGCGCGTCCTTGAACATGCTCCCCTTGCCGGGAGGCGGGAGCATTCTGCGCATGAGCAATAGAGATTTCCCCGTACTGCACATGCACAGAGCATTCCCATCCACAGGAACTTGATCAGGAGGTGTGCAGACCGGGACCGCGCATCCAAATGAAAGGGGCTGGATGATCGCTCAGTGAGGGCGCAGGCACGGGGCGGCTGCAGGAAGCTGGTAGGAGCCCCAGGTAAGTTCATTTTTTTTCATTTAGTTTTGCTTTAATGCTGTGGACCAATTAAATACAATTTTTTTTTTTCAATCTGAATGATCTGATCAAAAATATGAACATTCACTAAAAATCACACTGATAATGGGTATCTTCAAAGAGGAACTTTAGTGAAAAGAAGGAAAAAAATAAATCAACATATTGCAAAGTGAGAAGTTTGAAAATAAAAGAGAGATGAAAAATGATTGATATTCGTCATGTAATTTGTTCATATTGTTTGATCCACTTAGTCTGCACGTAATTAACTTTACTACTGGCAGACAAGAAAAAAAAAACAGACAGCACCAACTGTCATTATCTATAACCACACCCCCTAACAATGTGATAGGCTGAAAGGCTGTTTTTATTATTGCTATACAAATGGGAGATACTGGTTTCTTGGCAGTTGGAAACAGCCATTATTTCCCACAATGTAACAAGGCTCCCACAGCGTGATCTCCGGCCTTAGCTCCTGACTAGAGATGTCGCAAACATACAATTTTCCGTTCACTAACAGTGAACGCGAACTTCCGAAAATGTTCACAAACAGGAGAACCGCCATAAACTTCAATGGGCAGGCGAATTTTAAAACCTACAAAGACTGTTTCTGGCTCAAAAGGGATGGAAAAGATGTTTCAAGGGGTCTAACACCTGGACTGTGGCATGCCAGAGGGGGATCCATGCCAAAAGTCCCACCACAATTACGGTATTGACACAAAGTCAGGGTTTAATCCAAGGGCAGAAAACACATTATGCACAGCTCTGGGTGTCAGTGGGCTGTGGTGTGTCACACACAGAGAAATGCAATAGTACTATCAGAATACAGTGAAATAATAATGCACAGGAGTGATACTGTGCATGCAACTTAATGTAGCAACAGCAGTAGTGTGCACACAGCTGTGGGTGTTAGTGGGCTGTGGCGTGTCACACACACAAAAAAACCACAGGAGATTATTAGCCCTCAAAAGAGCTGTTAGGAGTGCTTTCACAGCTGGGGCCTGATTCACAAAGCGGTGCAAAGTGTTTGCACGCCTGTGAAAAACCCTTTATCACGCCTAAACTTAGTTTAGGCGTGATCTGAAGGAATTCGCGCGAACTCCCGCGCGCAAAGTTTTGCGCACGCAGCGTCCATTAAACCCTATGGGACTTTGCGCGCGCGTGTGCGCATTTGCGCGTGCAAAACTTTGCGCGTGGGAGCTTCGCGTGAATTATAGCACAAACCGGTGATAACTTTGCTAGTGCAAAGGTTATCACGCCTAAAGTCTTTTAGGCGTGATAACTGAGTTATCACCGCTTTGTGAATCAGGCCCCAAGTAAGGAACAAGAACACAGGCCTAGCTAATGCTTTCTATACCTATCTGCAGCAAGTATGACTCTGCTCTCACTAACAGTCAGCAGCCAGCAGAGAATGAATCCAATATGGCCGCCTGCAACTGTGTTTTGATGGGGGGGTGGGGGGTCCAGGAGGGGGTGCTAGCTGATTGGCTTCCATGTGTCTGTTGACCGTGAGGTAAGGTGTAAAAGTTTGGCTCCATGATGATGTATAGGGGCGGGTCGAACACACCATATGTTCACAGTTCGCAGAGAACAGGAACAGATGAAATTCACTGGATACTGTCCGTCGGCAAACTGTTCGGGCTATCTCTAGTGTTGACTTCACACTGTGGGAGGGATTTCACCACATTATCAGCCCTACAGACATCCCTGATGATCCATTCGATAAAAGGTTAATATTTCTCATGGGAAAAGGGGTATCAGCTACTGATTGGGATGAAGTTCAATCCTTGGTTACAGTTCCTCTTTAAATTGTATGCAAATTATATGGAGCTTGGATATGGTGCGATAAAATGCACTGGCATAATTCATAGCTGCATACAATTTGAATTACATTTTCATGCATACTATTAGCATTTAATTCACCATCTCTAATACAGTTACTCTTTAGTCACAACCAGTTTCGGCCACAGAAATGGCCATAGCTATGACCCTTGCCTACGCACATTAATATAAATGGCATATAGTCATATAGGTGGCCAGGGTACAAAGCACCTCTGAAGGCTAGTTTCAAGGTAGGTAGTGATGTCTGGTGTCCTCTAACATAACTAGACAGCCTCTGCTCCAGTGCAAAACTGCTGTTTGCTCATGTGGGCTGCAATACTCCTGTACCATGAAATATACAGGATAATGGAAAGACCAGGTAGCTCTGAGCAGCCTCACTTTCCCAGACAAGCAGCAAACAATAAGGCTGTATACAAAACAACATTACCTTTAGCAGACACTGGCCTTCATGCAAAAAGAAAACTTTTTTTACAAAAATTTCTCGCCTCAATTTACCTCATTCATAACAATAAAAAGTTTAGTGTTTACTGGCATCTAATTATGCACATAAACGAATGAATATCTAAAATGTGCATAAATTAACCAAATTCAAATTCATGAAAGCTTTCTCCCTGTCTCATACTTTATGTCTATTTTAACAGTTATTATAAGATCTGCTTACAGAAGATGTTCAATGATAATGCACAGCAGAACTATGCTTTTGTTATGTAAAATAGACCTCATTATGACTCAGAACTTATTAGTAATAAATGAGAAAAACAGCATGGCTCCTCCTCATGAAAAGTCCCAGGTTCACTAGCAGAAGAGGCAGGGCTCTGAAATGAAGGGGTGACTTAGCCCCACCTCTATTTCAAGGTCTCCCTCCCAACAACACAGGAGAAGGGACTCCTGAAATGACAAGGCAAAATAGCCGAGTCTGGCAATAACAGTGCTGGAAATTTGGGCACATTGCCATAGGCCAAAATGTGAAATATGGCTATAGTGGCATAAGCGTAATTCAGCCACCAGCAATAGCTGGAAGCCAAATCATGTCCCATCCCCAGTGAAAATAGCGGCCTGGAGGGGGTATAGTAATTAATGCAGACGGTACTCTTGCAGGAGCAAGGTGAGCTGTTTTTTTGCTTTACCCTGTGCCCAAATTCTTGGCGCCTTAATTGCATGTATGCAAAAGAGCACCCATTCTATCCCAAGGGCTCCATCCTACCAATGGTGGGCACTGGGGCTCAGTGAACAAATCCCCATGTCGTGGGAGGGGGTTCTTTACACAGAACATTTATATTGCGCTTTTCTCCTGGGGGACTCAAAGCGCCAGAGCAGCAGTCACTAGGACGCGCTCTATAGGCAGTAGCAGTGTTAGGGAGACTTACCCAAGGTCTCCTACTGAATAGGTGCTGGCTTACTGAACAGGCAGAGCCGAGATTCAAACTCAGGTCGTCTGTGTCAGAGGTAGAGCCCTTAACCATTACACTATCCAGCCAACCTGAAAAGAGAGTTTATTTTCAGATTTTCATGGAGATAAACACCTTCAGCACCATGGAAATCTTCTCATCTTCTCATGATATGAGGAATGTTCAGCCAGCCACAGCAGTTAGGGGTGGTTCTTTGTCTTGTATATGGATATAACAGGCAATTACAAGACTTTCCTGTTTGTCGTTTTTATTTTGTGGTCTGAATGCTTTTTACATTTTATGTTTAAAATCTGTGATCTTTGTGTCTGGTCAGAGGAAATGTGTCTCTGCCTTTGAGTTCCACCGTTTTTATGAGTATGACTATAATAGGTTCCCCTAAAGCCTTTGTCTCTTGCAAGTCCTGCTTCTTTGTACAGTCCTTTTAGTAGCAGCTTAATACGTCATCAAATATACTTTCACAGACATGTTTTCAAAATGAAACATGGAATATGACTGGTTGCTATGGAGATCGAGAGGAAACGTTTTTCCTGGATTATTACCTTGGTTAAGGCAAAGAATAGTTTCATATCTCTTTTTCTCGCTACTAGTTCTGATAAAAAGTAAAATTTCTATTTTTGTGGAAATTGCACTGTCAGATATGTCCCCATGGTAGCTATAAGCCCATTGGCTCCTTGGCCGCCCACTGACCAATCTTTGGTACACTGCCTACCCAGTGCCTGGTAGCCATTTATCCATACTGCTGTTCCAGCGGTAGTGTGTGTGCAGAGCATATATACATATGCCACTTCCTGGAGCTGTGCCTATAAGTATAGATGTTTGCATATACATAGATGGCTGGGTGTTCAGTATCATAAACCCAACTTTGACTAGGTAAAATGTTTACTGCTATTATGGAGTTATTTTGGCCACATTGGTAATGGTGTAATTTCAACTAAAAGTTTTTGCACCTAATCGATAAAACGCCAGGTTCCCGCAAGCTGAAATTTACCCAAAATACCGTAAGTTGACCAAATTAATGTAAATTTGATATTACATTCCTTACCTACTTTCTGCTATCCTTTTCACCTGGTGGATGCTGAAATGTATTTTATAGCTAAGATAAGCAAGGAGTTTTGAATTAGGATGATTCAAAACTCCTTGCTTTTACTGATGGCTAACACGGTACAACACTCTAATGCTTCTACATAGCTAAGATACGATACCACTTGGGAGGACAGTAAAAGGAAAAAACAAAATGGTTCATTGAATCAGGACTAGAGGGTCTGGATGTGGCAATGACAGTTGGTTCCTACTGTGTATTCTAGAAGTGTAATGGGGAGGAAGTACAAATCATGGGGCCCCTTTGCACATTTTTGATGGGATCCTAAGCCCTAGGCACACTTGAACAAGGATACTACTTCTCTCCCCATCCCACAGATAAGGCAGCATACATCCAGACATGTAATATATAGTGCATGGGGACACAGGAGTATACTGAATATTTACCCACCCCCATCCCCTGCAAGCTGTGCATCTTTAGTTTAGCTAAAGATTTCTCCAATTTCTCTTGCATCTCTCTGCCTGAGAAACAACACTCACTTTAAGGCCAGTTTTACGCCAGGTTTTTGCATTGGAGTGCGATGCCATGCTCCTGACACATCCCACCATAATGTAAAAAAATGCACCAACAGGATCATATGCATAGCGCCGTCCCCAGCTCAGTGATGTACAGGAAGTCCGTCACTGGGATTCCCATCGGTCCCTACATGTGCTCCATACCACACCGTGCTCCATCTTTTACACTACCTGCGTCGCCCATAGACTTCCATTACCACAAGCACCGTGTGTTAAAACAGGATTTACAAGACTAAAAAATTGGTAAAATCCTCACATATGCTGAGGAATGATGATGCACCCTTCCCCTGACTAAATCAGAGATTTTAAATATAAAGTAAAACATGTTTACAGCCCACAAAAAGTAAAGTAAACAGCAGGCAAGTCCCTTTCATTACTTATGCACGTGACTACTCAGGATAAAAATATTTCTACTAACCCAGGGTGAAGACGAATTCCGACCAATTAAAGCCTCTAGTTGCTGTCAGCTAATTGATCAGCTTCTTCTGAGTCTGCTTGGCTCAGTTTTGAATCAAGGGAAATGTGTGTGTTGGGTGAGTCTTTTTGCTTGTGGCTAGTCTGTGTTTACATATAACTTACTAAGCATTTAATGATACAGGTTCCCTTTAAGTACACAGGTGCACAAATATTCAAACAGATCAGCAAGTTTCAATTGAGCCCATAGTTTTCTGGGAACACAGGTGTATTAATATAACCAGTGACTCATCTAGAGATATGAAGATATCAGAATGGAATCCAAACATACAACAGCAAACTAGGCTTAAAAATATCACTATTGTGGTGGTAGGAATTAATAGGATTTTATATATATATATATATATATATATATATATATATATATATATATATATATATTTTTTTTTTTTTTCTATTGACACATGCACAAGGACACACTGGATGTCTGTGTCTGTGCGGTTGAAAAAAACCATTTTGTATAGCTGATTTCTGTATAGTATAGTCCACACCAGCACAGTTACAGTGGCTAGTTATTATTCTCTTCTTTTGGTACAGCTGAAAGCAGAGGCGTATCTAGAGGGGTGCAGGCATGGCTTGTGCCATGGGCGCCACAGCACCATGGGCGCCCATGGCTGCCCCTCCCTCCCACATGCTTCACCACCATACTGAGAAATGCCACTTGTTACTTATACTTGGGGGCTAACTCTAGCAACCTATACTGGAGTGGCTACCTATGGGGGGGGGGGGTCACACTTGTCTAATTACTTATGCTGGAAGGGCAACCTAAACTGGTTGGCTACCTATACAGGAAGGGCTATATCTGGCTATCTATCCTAGGGGACGACATCTGGCTACCTACACTGGGGACTACCTCTGATTAACAATACTGGGGGGCTAATTCTCACTACGTATACTGGGGGGCACCTCTGGCTATCAATACTAGCTAGAGGGACACCTTCAGTATGCATATGCGGCACAATTGGATATGGTGCGCAAACGGATATGGGCCGCAATTTCAGTGTTTGCCATAGGCGCTATAATACCCAGATACGTCCTTGGCTGAAAGTATTTTAAAATCTATTTCAAGCAGAGCTATACACATCCACGTAGCACTAAGACATATGTTGTTAACTACAGGTGCATTCCAAGAGGTCACACTATGGCATTGTGTCGTGCTGTGCTGTCACATGTGAACTCACTACCCATACACAAAAATTCTGGCTCTATATAAATCCATAGTAATAATAATTGTATGGACAAATTCACATCTCTGCGTTGTAATGGATCATGGTATCCTAACGCACTTGATACTGGATAAAATATGTGAAAATGCTCATATAACATGGCAAGGGTCCATACAATGAAGATAATATGCACATTTTCACGTGCAGAGCATGCTGGGAATATTTGGCTAGTTTATCAGAAACTTTGACCTGACTTTCTAAAATGTGCCATGCAGCTAAAAGGTTCCTTGTGTTTAGGGCCAACCCTAAACTTAGTCAAGGTGGCCGCTAAAGACCGCTCTGTGATGCTCGTCATGCACTTCTTCAAGGCCTTCTTCCCCCCTGCATAGCAACAGAATGCGTCAATACCCAAATTAGTGATGACTGGTAAGGTGCCCACTCCATCGCATATCTCCCAACCTTTGGAGCCAGGCAAAAAGAGATACTAAGACCCACCCTACCAAACCTTTAGCCATGTCAAATCTTACATATGTCATGCCCCCTCATTCCCCTATACAGTTCCCTGGTATTTGGTGGTCCTTCTTCCCACCCCTGCTCAGTTTGCTGGTGTCCAGTGGTCCCCTCTTCCTCCCATATACAGTTGCCTCAGGTCTGGTGGTACCCCCTCTCCTATACAATACCTTGGTGTCTGGTAGTCCTCCCTTCCTTCCTGTCTGGTGGTTCCCCACTTCCCTCCCCCTTGTGGCTTCCCTGATGGTCTGGTGTTTCCCCCTCCCTCCACCATATACTTTCTCTGGTGTCAAGTGCTTAGCCTAGGTGGCCACTAACGGTCCAATTTCTAGCAAAAAATCGTTCGAGCGACCAGAAATTCTGATCGGATTGGTTGTAAATAATCTCCCTTGGTGGACACAATCGATTATGAATGAGTGAAAAAAATGTTGCCCGAATGAATTTTCGTCAACCAAAATTTGAATTTTCTTGTTGGTTGTGATAGATAGGAAGCAAAGATTGGTTTGTTGATGGTGTAGTGAACGATTTATTACAATATTTCACTTCCGATCAGAATTTCTGATCGCTCGAATGATTTTTCACTAGAAATTGGACCGTTAGTGGCCACCTTTAGTGACCAGACTACATCCTCTGTAAAACACAGATCAAACAAGTAAAAAAAACTATTAGAGGAGCTTAGGCCTGAGTTCTCATTTAACTGTATTGCATACATTTTCCTGCATGCGAATTCGAATTAGAACTTGCAAGCAATCTACGTTAGTGAACACACACAGTGTCTGACAAAAATTGTATGTGAAAAAAACGTGCACATTTTCCGAGCAGACAAGTGTAAAACTTCCCTCCCTCTTCTGCTACAGTCATAAATCCTTATTAAATTAATATGATTCTACACAAGGACAAGACACTGTAGCTATAGATGTCTATATACAACTTTTACTGGCCATGGTGGAATAAGCAGCCAAGATCCCCTGGTTACAAAATAAGTTTTCAAGGCAGCTATACCATCTGGCCAAAAAACAGCCAATAAAATACGTGCATATATAGACAAGAACCCTTAAATTAAATAATTTCATTTCACATTGTTATATAAGGCACCAGTATTTTCTCAACTACTTACTGTTCTAAAATGCCACCACCACATGTACTATTTGTGAAATGAATACCCTATACTCCCTGTAATACCTGCTAGTAATAGGGAATCATTTCTACACTTGCTATGGGTGTGAAGATCATAATATTCCTAACATTTATTTGTACAGCACTTTTCTCCTGTTGGACTCAAAGCGCTCAAGAGCTGCAGCCACTAAGGGCATGCTCAATAGGCCACCCTGCAGTGTTAGGAAGTCTTGCCCAAGGACTTCTTACTGAATAGGTACTGACCCTAGCCAGGATTCAAACCCTGGTCTCCCATGTCAAAGGTGGTGCCTTTAACCAGTACACTATCCAATCACTGCACATCATGATGGCCACACTTGTTTTATGACCCTTGTGAGATGGGCCCAAAGGCGTGAAGGGCATCAAGGAGAGGCAAGGGAAGGGGTGTGAACATGGGGGGGGCATGAATTGCAGTTATACCGCTGCCGTAGGCATTGTCCTCTGACCAAAAGCACAGGGAACGGAAGGTTGGTTTCTTTCAAAATAAAAATTACTTTTGCAGTGCTACATATTTTTTATAAAGGTGGCCACACACCATACAATTTTTTTAAATATCTGTTCAATTTAAGAATTGCAATCAATTTTTCTGACATTTCAAAAATATGACCAATGTACCACACATGCTTTCGATTTTTTCGGGAGATCAAATCGTTTTTATCGAATTGATGTCAAATCGGATCATTTTAGTGTATCGTGTGTGGCCACCTTAAAGGAAATGCAGCAGCGGGAGTTTCATTCTAGACAGAGTGTATGTTGTGACTCTAGTTCACCTTTAATAAGATGATTTTCATATTGAATGTTTAGAACACGAAGGGTCCATAACACTGGTGCCAAGTGGCCTGGACTTAATCAGTAGCATTATTTGTAAAGTCACAATCTTTGCTACGTATGCAAAAGAAACTGAAACAAGGGATAACACCGGCACTATTTTTGTGTATCTGTAGACACTGAAGAGGATCAAAAGTGGGACTAAGTGGTGAGTTCACACTGTGAGCATTGTGTTGCGTTGTGTTGCCGCATAGGAACTCTCTTCCAATACAATTCAATGGGCATGTTCAAATCCCTGTGTTGTAACAGGCCATGCTATCCTAATACACTTTCTACAGTGCGTTTCTGGATTACGTGGGCAAAAATGAGCATGCTGTATAGCAAACGTTCATGCTATGAAAATAATGTGCTCATTTTAGAGCATGCAGAGTGTACGCATGTGTGTTATGCAGTGGTGTAGCTAAGGAGCTATGGGCCCCGGTACAAGTTTTGCATTGGGCTCCCCCCCCCCCCCCCCCAAAGCACTATATACAAAACAATTGATACGGCGCACCAAAACCTGCCAGGGACAAAACAGTATCAGAGGTGCAAGAAGGAGGTGGGGGCAGTTTTTTAATGATTACTACCATTCTAGGCATCGATAGAAGTGATTATTACAAGCACAAGACCAATTCAAAACTAATACTGCAGTTGAGGGAGGGCCCTACAGGCCCTCTATGGCCCAAGGGCCCCAGTTGAGACCTCTGCAGCCCCTATTGCTACGCTACTGACACATTCCTTCGCTATGCAGAGTCCAGAGCAGAGTGTAAATGAGAGGATACTCACTGTGCTCTCTGAATTCCACTGACAAGATCTCCCTTCAGTAAGGGGCACCTCTAGCTACTTATTATTGAGGGAACTTCTGGCTACCTAATACTCCTGTAGCTACCTATGACTGGCTAGGGAAGTAAGGGAGAAGTGACAGCTGGGACAGCCTGCACACTTGTGGTCCGGTTCGATGGGGGTTTGTACAGTGGCGTAGCTAAGGAGCTATGGTCCCCGGTGCAAATTTTACATTGGGGCCCCCCAAGCACACCATACATAATAATTGATATGGTGCACCAAAACCTAAAAAGGACAACTGCAGTGTCAGAGGTGCAAGAAGGGGAGGGGAAACAGTTTGTTAATGATTACTATTCAAAGCATCTATAGATGTGAATTTTACCAGCACAGGACCAATAGTGAGCAAATACTGTGCCTGAGGGAGGGCCCCTCTGGCCCAAGGGGCCCGATGCGGTCGCAACCTCTACACCCCCTATTGCTACGCCACTGGTGTTATGCAATGCACATAGGAGTTGATTCACGTAACAGTTTGTAGAACAGGGTGTCACACAACAGCAGTAACATTGCAATGCACACGCAGCACATGGCAATTTTACCAGTACTTTTACTTTTTACGAAGCATGCATTGCGCAAATTGCACAACTCACAGTAACTGGGTAATCACACCAACACCACATGCATTACCTAGTAACTTGAATAACTACTGCTAAAATTGCACTATGCTGCCTGCGCACAGCAATTTCACCGCTGTTACGTCAATCAACCCCATAGTGTGAACTTAGCCTTAGTTAAAGTCTAATGGCAACAGCTCTGCTTTTTTGACAGAGTGACTTGGAAAACAAACTAATTATGTTAGTACTACACTATGGCAAGACAGAATAATGATTTGTTTAGTTACTACAAATGGCCGGATTTTAGAAAAGGACACAAAGGCCCAGGCTTTAGGCGGCTGCAGAGCATGGGGGCACCTGGACATGCAACGGTGGTTGCTACATATGAAAGAGGAGCGTGAATAGAGTGAGCAATACATGAAAAAGGGAAACTGCTTCTAAAGGGAGCTGTTCATGAAAGAAAGGTGCTGCAGTACATGGATGATACACGTGGAAGAGGGGGCTGCACATGGAATGGGAGGGGCTGCAGTGCATGGATGATACAAATGGAAGAGGGGCTTTACATGGAATTGGTTGGGGCTGCAGTACATAGATGATACACATGGAAGAGGGGCTGCACATGGAATGGGAGGGGCTGCAGTACATGGATGATACACATGGAAGAGGTTCTGCACATGGAATGGGAGTGGCTGCTGTACATGGATGATACACATGGAAGAGGGGGTAGCACATGGAATGGTGGGGGCTGCAGTGCATGGATGATACAAATGGAAGAGGGGCTTTACATGGAATGGGAGGGGCTGCAGTACATAGATGATACACATGGAAGAGGGGCTGCACATGGAATAGGAGGGGCTGCAGTACATGGATGATACACATGGAAGAGGTTCTGCACATGGAATGGGAGGGGCTGCTGTACATGGATGATACACATGGAAGAGGGGGTAGCACATGGAATGGGAGGGGCTGCAGTGCATGGATGATACAAATGGAAGAGGGGCTTTACATTGAATGGGAGGGGCTGCAGTACATAGATGATACACATGGAAGAGGGGCTGCACATGGAATGGAAGGGGCTGCAGTACATGAATGATACACATGGAAGAGGTTCTGCACATGGAATGGGAGGGGCTGCTGTACATGGATGATACACATGGAAGAGGGGGTAGCACATGGAATGGGAGGGGCTGCAGTACATGGACGATACACATGGAAGAGGGAGCTGCATATGGAATGGGAGGGGCTGCAGTACATGGATGATACAAATGGAAGAGATGGCAGCACATGGAATGGGAGGGGCTGCAGTACATGGATGATACAAATGGAAGAGACGGCAGCACATGGAATGGGAGGGGCTGCAGTGCATGGATGATACAAATGGAAGAGGTTCTACACATGGAATGGGAGGGGCTGCTGTACATGGATGATACACATGGAAGAGGGGGTAGCACATGGAATAGGAGGGGCTGCAGTGCATGGATGATACAAATGGAAGAGGGGCTTTACATGGAATGGGAGGGGCTGCAGTACATAGATGATACACATGGAAGAGGGGCTGCACATGGAATGGGAGGGGCTGCAGTACATGGATGATACACATGGAAGAGGTTCTGCACATGGAATGGGAGTGGCTGCTGTACATGGATGATACACATGGAAGAGGGGGTAGCACATGGAATGGTGGGGGCTGCAGTGCATGGATGATACAAATGGAAGAGGGGCTTTACATGGAATGGGAGGGGCTGCAGTACATAGATGATACACATGGAAGAGGGGCTGCACATGGAATAGGAGGGGCTGCAGTACATGGATGATACACATGGAAGAGGTTCTGCACATGGAATGGGAGGGGCTGCTGTACATGGATGATACACATGGAAGAGGGGGTAGCACATGGAATGGGAGGGGCTGCAGTGCATGGATGATACAAATGGAAGAGGGGCTTTACATGGAATGGGAGGGGCTGCAGTACATAGATGATACACATGGAAGAGGGGCTGCACATGGAATGGAAGGGGCTGCAGTACATGGATGATACACATGGAAGAGGTTCTGCACATGGAATGGGAGGGGCTGCTGTACATGGATGATACACATGGAAGAGGGGGTAGCACATGGAATGGGAGGGGCTGCAGTACATGGACGATACACATGGAAGAGGGAGCTGCATATGGAATGGGAGGGGCTGCAGTACATGGATGATACAAATGGAAGAGATGGCAGCACATGGAATGGGAGGGGCTGCAGTACATGGATGATACAAATGGAAGAGACGGCAGCACATGGAATGGGAGGGGCTGCAGTGCATGGATGATACAAATGGAAGAGGTTCTACACATGGAATGGGAGGGGCTGCTGTACATGGATGATACACATGGAAGAGGGGGTAGCACATGGAATAGGAGGGGCTGCAGTGCATGGATGATACAAATGGAAGAGGGGCTTTACATGGAATGGGAGGGGCTGCAGTACATAGATGATACACATGGAAGAGGGGCTGCACATGGAATGGGAGGGGCTGCAGTACATGGATGATACACATGGAAGAGGTTCTGCACATGGAATGGGAGGGGCTGCTGTACATGGATGATACACATGGAAGAGGGGGTAGCACATGGAATGGGAGGGGCTGCAGTGCATGGATGATACAAATGGAAGAGGGGCTTTACATGGAATGGGAGGGGCTGCAGTACATAGATGATACACATGGAAGAGGGGCTGCACATGGAATGGGAGGGGCTGCAGTACATGGATGATACACATGGAAGAGGTTCTGCACATGGAATGGGAGGGGCTGCTGTACATGGATGATACACATGGAAGAGGGGGTAGCACATGGAATGGGAGGGGCTGCAGTGCATGGATGATACAAATGGAAGAGGGGCTTTACATGGAATGGGAGGGGCTGCAGTACATAGATGATACACATGGAAGAGGGGCTGCACATGGAATGGGAGGGGCTGCAGTACATGGATGATACACATGGAAGAGGTTCTGCACATGGAATGGGAGGGGCTGCTGTACATGGATGATACACATGGAAGAGGTTCTGCACATGGAATGGGAGGGGCTGCTGTTCATGGATGATACACATGGAAGAGGGGGTAGCACATGGAATGGGAGGGGCTGCAGTACATGGACGATACACATGGAAGAGAGAGCTGTATATGGAATGGGAGGGGCTGCAGTACATGGATGATACACATGGAAGACGGGGCTGAACATGGAATTAGAGGGGCGCTGCTGCACAAGAAAGGAGAGTCACAACATACTTAGCCTAGGGGCAAAAAAAGTACAAATCCAGCCTTGCTGCTAAATAAAAACTATTTTGTTTGTGGTAGTAGTAAGTTAGCAATGTCCCTGAATGCATTGGCGTGGTCTATCCAGCTCCTCCTAATTGACAAACCTGTTAGCTCCTCTAACTATGATAAGACCCCAATAGAGGATGTCAAACCCTAGCCACGTAATAATAAGGGCCTGTTTCCACTACACGCAGACTGGATGCAGAAAAACTCCAATGAATGCCTATGGGCCTGCTTCCACTAAACGCAATTTTTCTGATGCAAATTTTCCCATAGGCATTCATTGGAGTCAGTTTTTCTGCATCCAGTCTGCGTGTAGTGGAAACAGGCCCTAAATAGTTTTTAATTAATCTAGCCCAGAATTGCTGCATCAGTTATGATCTCCCCACTTAAGGAACGTGGGAGATTTCTGGAGATGCCTTATTAAATCTATTGAAGTTTAAAATATTGGTACTATGCATTATTCAATTTGCAGTAACTCTGACTCTGATATTGGTTGCCTGATCTACCACATTGCACCACTTAATACTAGATTGATTGGACTGCTAGCTTTGTACTGTTCAGTGTAGCCATTGGTCACTGTACCACTACCTTCAGTCTCCCCTCCACTTCTACCCCACTAAGGCCTGGATCACACTTGAATCCAAGGTTGTAGCAATAGAGATAGCAGCTGCTATGGGGCCATGGAGCATAGGGGGCCCAGGTCTGACTTCATGTATTCACCATTATCTTTCTTGAATTCCTCCACTCTATGATTTGTATAAGAACCCATGGACTATATGCAGTTTTGATTGCATGAGATTGTAAATTGCCCAATTAACTCATATCCATAGGGTAGAGGCAGATGGCATTGCTCAAGAAAGCCGACATCTGAGGGCCCCATGAAGGTTTTGCTATGGGGCCCCATAATCTTTAGCTACGCCACTGCTTGAATCGTATAACATAATAGCCTAAGGGTGAACAGCTTTGCGGTCGCAGCCAAAGTGCTGTATATCCATAGGGATACACTGTTACAGCTCTTTGCTGATTGCCGCCAGTCAACAAATCGCTGATATGGACCAGGGGATTTGCATATGCGCTGTGCTGGGTGGGCTCTTTAGCCCCCAGCACAGATCACGTTGCATGCAGGGCGATCAGACTTCCCCCCTTTTTCCCCCACTAGGGGGATGTCCTGCTGGGGGGTCTGATCGCCGTCGCCTGTTTGTGCCTTGTGGGGGGGGGGGCTCCTCAAAGCCCCCCTCCGCAGTGCTATTCCGCCCTCCTTCTTCCCTCCCCTTCTCTCTACGGGCGGTACAGGACGGCGACCCGTCCTGTACCGCCTTTGATAGGCTTCAGCCAATCAGAGACTGGGGATCGCCGATCTCCTTTACGGCGCTGCTGTGACAGCAGCGCCATACGATATAAACACCGGGGATTATGTCCCCAGATGGTTACATTTAGCCTGCGAGCCACGATCGGAGGCTCGCAGGCTGTTCACGGAGAAACCCTCCATGAACTGACAGGAAACAGCTGCTCGAATGAGCGCCTGTTTCCATAGAAACCCACTTACGACCAGCCGCCGCCTATCTGCGTTAGGCAGTTGTTAAGTGGTTAAAAGTGCCCCCCATGTGAACAAGCCCTTAGAGTGAGTTTAGGCTATGCATATTGCATCACATTGTACATGTAAACGCACTGCCTTTACAACTGTTATTCTAATGCACTTTCTGCATTTGTGAATATCATGTGCAAAAATATACACATTACAAGCCAGTTGTTTATCATATTAAAAAAATGCACGTTTTAATGTGTTAAGCGTGCGTTGTGTTAGTCACACGTTATAACACTTGCATAACACAACGCACATGGGCCCATATGCAATTCAATTTTCTCCTGACTTTTCTCATTGGAGATATTTTCACACTTTGTCATAAACTAACTTGCAAACCACCCACAAGCATGAAAATACTCAAAATAATTTTGGTAGCACTTTTTCGCCAATTTTACTTTTTCAATTGTAAATGCTGAACAGTTATTTTAAAGAGAATATTAAAATTCTCTCCTAGGCAGTGGCGTAGCTAAGGAGCTGTGGGCCCCGATGCAAGTTTTACATTGGGGTCCCCAAGCACTCTATACATAACAATTGATACGGAGCACCACAACCTGCCAATGGCAACTACAGTGTCAGAGGTGCAAGAAGGGGATGGGGAACAGTTTGTTAATGATTACCACTATTCAAAGCATCAATAGAAGTGATTATTATAAGCACAGGACCAAAAGAGAGCCAATACTGAAGTTGAGGGAGGGCCCTTCTGGCCCAAGGGCCCCGATGCGGTCGTAACCTCTGCAACCCCTATTGCTACGCCCCTGGTCCTAGGAGAAAAATTTAATTGCATATAGGCCATGGTGTGAACTTATGTCTGATAAATAACATGATATTGACCAAGAGGGCCTACATTTTTGTTGAATGTAACCTCCAAACCTATGGAAAATATTGAGCACTATCTTGCCAGACTATAGGCGCCCAATTAACAATGCAATTTTACAAAACAATTGACCTTGCAATCCGATAATTGCGATCAGAAAGCATCGATTCGGGCCTTTAAATGGAATCAAAAGTATAACCAATCATATAATTTCAGATGGAATCGATCTACAAATTAGATCAATAAAAGGACTGATAGAAAGTCTCCACAATAGTAAATCAAAGGTTTTGTATCAGTACAGAATACTATGCTTACTTCTTATATCAATACTATACACTAACAGAAATTTCTTTTGACCCAATGGCCCATATGCAATTCACTTTTTTCTCCTGAGTTATCTCCTAGGAGATAGTTTTCTTATTTTCTTTAAAATAACTTTTCAGCATTTTACAAAAAAAAGTTCCCAAAATTAGTGAAAAAAGTACTATCAAAATTATTTTCTAGCTTGCTGGTGGCTTTAAAGACATTTTATGACAAGGTGCAAAAATATCACCTAGGAGACAACTCAGGAGAAAAAGTGAATTGCATATAGGCCATTATGTATTTAGTTGGACAATATTAAGGGATCCATATGAGATACTCTGTGGTCACTGGTAGTGAGAATGCAGCGACCCCTTCAGTGTATTTTATCCCTGCATTTTAACTCTTTCCATTGTATTTGTGCGGTTGCCATGCCATGCTTTATTCTGTATGTACCTCAAAATAAGCAATTCATAGTGGAGTCAGTGAATTTCAACAACAGGTATATTTGCAAACATCATCATGACTAGGGAGTCAGAGCCTCCGTTCATAGTTTCAAAATATTCAGCAAATGCAAATTTAAAATAGAAAGCACAAAAAAACGTACTCTCTGGATTTCATTTAACAACATTAAATTTTAATTCCAAATGAAATACAGAAATGATAAGAATGATACATATATTTTATTTGCTTCAGCATTTAATTGTGACCATTATATTTATTAGCATTTGTAATTGTGGCAGGTATAATTGCTTTACGCGGGTCTGCAGCATAGTCATTTTTTTTTTTACGGCGGTATCCTAGACAGCAGACATTGTGAGAAAATACATAAAGCCACTTGCAAATATAAGAACAGGGAATTAGAAAGTATGTTAATTTAATTAATATCAAGGGCGGATTTTCCGCATGAGGAGGGTGGTGGCAGATGAAAGTGGGTCATGCCAGTTTCATTTATTGTCCCGCTTTTGTTGCTAATTAGCACGTTAAGAAAATGATCATCGGGCAGGGAATAGTGGAGAGCGGCGATGAGGCAGCAGATTCAACCTACCTTTCTCCAGAGCGGCCATCTTATAGTATTCCTCTGTTCCATCAAAATGGCCTCCGTCCACAGAGCAGTACCTCCTCAGCATGTTGAATCAAGAATAGGATGTCCTCCAAAACAAACACCTTCTTCTGTGTGGCTCCTCTTCTTCATCAGGATGGGCGCCTCATATTAAAAGACTTCTCCTCACAGACATTGAAATGAAGCTTTGAAAACTGCAAATTCATTGGCTGGTTTTCGTGATGCAGCACAATTTATACACAGGGCTCTGATTCCTGCCATCTTCTTCACTGACTCTGCTTGAGACAAAAAAAATTATGTTACTATTTGTGTTAGGAAAGATACTCTGCCTCCTATAGAACCAATGCAAGCATTCAGTCCTTTCATAGGCATGTATGGCAAGATTTCAGTGTCTACAGATACATTTGCCATCAGGAAATGACATTGTATTTTAAAAATCAGACAAGGCACTTATCACCAAGTTAACAGTTTTAAGATATTTTCGATTATTGTAAATCATGTTCTCCAAATATCTTGCCTTGTGCTGAAATTCTATTCTACATGTTAACCATCGCTTATCAAGCTGCTATCTGATTGGTAGCAGAAAGTTTCTATCTATCTGTCGGACTATTGGACATTACAAGCTATAACAAATGCAAAATAAGAATAAGAATAACAACAACCACAACACCTTTTCACATCTACAACAAACATGCACTAATTCTTATTGGATCTACTGTAAATTGTCAGTACAAAATCCACATTACATTGCTGTGATGCTCAGATGGTTCACTGACTAAATGGTGAGCATAAAATACCTGCTGAATAAAACATGTGACTTTAGGGACATTAGAAGATGACCAAAACTCCCAGTTTTTCTTTATTTTTAGCTCGATATAAGAACAGCCATTTCACATAGCAGTAGCTTTCATGCAGGTCAGAGAAGGGTTAACAACATTCATAATATGGCCACAACCTTAACTAGTAGCAGAGGTGTGACTCACCATGCAGTTTCTAATTTATGACACAATTGTCAGATGCTCTTAAATAAATGAAGGGAATCTGTCATCTTGAGGATAGCAACCCAATTCATAATAGCTGCCAGCTTCCAGCAGTGTGTGTGTGTGTGTGTGTGTGTGTGTGTGTGTGTGTGTACACATATATATGTAAGTATCTATAGTACCCACTATATATATAGTGGGTACTATGGATACTTTTACATTGCCAGGGTGGCAGAGTTTATATCTAGTCATACATTATAGTAAGGCATTTACAGTAATAAGCAGTTGGGCATCTGTGCCAGTCTGGTAGCCAGTGGCGTTTGGCAAATGTCAGTCAAGAGCCGGCAAGAGCTTGAATTTTAATCTCACCCATGCCAACAGAGAGCGTGTCCATGTGTTGCAAAATGATTTAGCATCGTGGAGGTTAATTCTTTGGACGCAGATATAAAGCGGTCAAAAAAAAAATATAACAAAGAAATCCTGATTATAGCCATGACAGAGCGCAGACTGATTGTGGGAACGCCCCACATGCAAATTGACGCAATTGTTATTAAGATGAAGCTTAACACATGCAGATTTGCAGCATGCATATTCATTTGCTAGCTCCTGAAAACCTGACCAATTGCTGCTTCTCATTAACCAGACGATGAAGCCCCTTATAAATCACTCTCAGGCTCGGCGAGCCATGTGGGAAAATAGGGCCGCTCCATTGTTGGTAGTGTGTGGCATAGCAGAATGCTCTGGCCATACAGCTGGGAATTTAATTTAGAACGGATGGCCTACCCATTACAAGACAATGTCATTTTCCTGGGTGTCACAATAAACAAAATATCTCACCGTGTCCTATGCTGAAACCAAACGCTGTAAACATGCTTTACACTAAGGCTTTTTGGGAGGCCCTGGACAATGTTCTACAAACTTCATACTCATATTTATTAGTCATTATTAATCACTTTCTATGTCAATGTAACTGCTATCAATAGTCATTGTTACTGTCTGATTTTTAATTTTTTAAAAGAAATCATTTAAAAAAAAATAATTAATTGTTCCATCTGCAGCATCAATATAAAGGACAATTGCAGGAAACCATTAAACCATGGCTTATGTTCGAGAGGATTAATGTATTTGGTCACAATTGGTTGAGCCTTTTAACACATTCAAGGTTCTGCCTTTTTGTGAGTTATGTCTACGTCCTTCAATTGCAGAATAAAATACTCAAAGTCCTACTGCATTAAGCTAAGAGATAAATATGCTGCTGTTCATTATAAATCTCTGAATATAAGTCATTGACTCTTGCTAACAATATAGCGGTGGTTAAGGCAGTATGCTCTATGTTTTTTGTTTATATGCCCAGTTCAGATCTATTCGATAACACATGAGCCATGCTTGGAAACATAGATTCCTACCTGCACAACAGAAGCCATTTTGTGTAGTAGGCCCAGGCTTTCTCTGGTTTCCTGCTATGAAATTTTAATTCTCTCTGTGCCCTTGTGGAGCTGCAAAGGTTAAAGAGAAAATGTCATTTATGATACATTCAACTTCCATTTCAATATAACATAAATTATTACAGCAAAGGAATGGTATATGTGTCTGGGGATTTACAGTGTGGAACTATTTGACAGATCTCCTAATTTACTGATTGGAGACTCTAAAACAAATATATTTAACAGTTAGACAAACATTTTCAGGAGCTAAATCAAAAAATAAAAAGGGGTTATGCCAGAAACAATCCCAGAGATGCAAATTACTGAGGTTCAGAAATTATTTGAAGAAAATGACTTGAAAAAGAAAATCCCAGTGGAAGCATGTCTGCAGATCTTGCATCTACATGTAGAAAACATCAGGGAATTCGATTTCTCTATCTCACTCAAATGATGCAGCCAAGATGTGACCTCACCTGGCTGAAAATAAGTACTTATTTCAGGTTAATCACACATCAACGGCAAAGCAGCCCCTGCTTAAATCTTTACATAAGTAGTAATATGCACTCTGCTATTTATATACATAGCTCTTGCTATAGATTCAATTCATCTCAAGCATACACACTGTATTCAGGAGAGAGATTCATACACTGCTTCTAGGCCAACACATTCTGTTATTCTGATGTGACTGCAGACAGACCAGCTTAGGGTAAAGGATACAGTGTGCAATGCTGATGAGATTTACAACATTTTCTCTTTTTTTTTTTATATATATATACTGTATTTCAACATTAATACAGAGTTTATGTTAAGTATACAGTGTGGGGTATTGTACTGCTCTTTAGCTAAGCCTGATTTTAACAATGACTCTCAAGCAACCAAAAACTACACTTATCTGGCATCAGCCAATCCCCATTGGTGTAATATTGGGGGTTTTATTGTATATATTTTTTATATATTAAACAAATCATATAGGTTCTGCAACTGTTCTCAATTACACAAGTTACTGGCCTTGAATGCCATATAAACTGGCGTAGAGAGCAGCTGGTATACCAGAATCATTATTAATCTTTAGGCCGAACAACAAACATTTTTTCCTTAAACACACACTGCAAAAAAATGTATTTCCAGATGGAATTCTCTATGCAAGTGCAGTGTATGTGTTTTGTGTGTGTGTATACCTTAAGATAATATATTGAGGTAATATGACCCTTATTCAAATCCCCTTTTCTCCTAAGTTTTCTCATAGGAGATAATTTTTCATCTTCTGAACCAAGAAAACTACCAAAAAGTAGTTGAAAAATGATTATCAAAATTATTCTGATTATTTTCTTTCTTGTGGGTGTTTTAAAGGGCATTTTATTGATTAGGTGTGAAAATATCACCTAGGAGAAAAATTTGGAGAAAAGGTGAATTGAGTATCAGCTCAAGGCCCATATGCAATTAACTTTTTCATCTGAGTTTTCTCCTAGGCTATATTTTCAAATAACCTTGTAAATAAAATGACTTTAAAAAGAACGCCAGCAAGCAAGAAAATACTCAAAATGATTTTGAAAATACCCTTTCACCTATTTTTTTGTTACTTTTTTAATGGCAACGTACTGAAAGTTGTTTTCAGTACAAGATGAATCAATATCTCCTGGGAGAAAACTCAGGAGAAAAGGTAAATTGAAAAAGGGCCTATATATTCAATATCGAGACTTTGGCAGTCATTTAACTTAGTGGGATAAGAAATAACCTATTCTGAAGCATTCACAGAGATGTCAAAGATGTCCGCCACAGATGCGAAGCAGGTACCAAGACCAGGCGCCCCATAGCAGGAATGTTATGCTATGCGGGGAGTGTAAGGGTAATTCGGGGCTCCGATGGCTGTTGAACCCCGAATTACATCTCCCTCTGAGTTGTGACAACTTAGAGGGGGTATAGTATTTAACAAAGCCAAAGAGTTTAGTGGCAGCAGGGAAAGCCGTCATTCGGTTCTCCCGGCGCCCAACTCACTGGCGATGCAACGATACGTACGCCACAGATGAACTGAGGTTTTCTTGGCTCACAATTAATTAGATAGCTGTAGATGTATTAACAGGAGTAAAATACCACCCCAGCCCATGTTCTAATGTTCTGCTGTTACACATACCTCTATTTCTTATATTTCCATCCCAAGAATCAGATGCTAAACACAGCTTTATTAGAAAGGTCCCACTGGGGGAGGTTCTAAAAAGAAAAGGAAAATACAGCATCTTACAAGGCATGTATGTTTTCATCCATGAGCAAGGTCAAACATAATGTTTCATAGTAGAACTATACAACATGGAAGAGCAGTTGCATAATACAGGTGCTAGAGACTTGTACCCACTTTGACCTTGATGTCAAAACAACAACACAACAGGCCAAAGCACTGTTAGTCATACCTTATAAAAGTAGACAATGTATATGGTATTTCACTCACAGATGTGTAAAGTAGGTTTCACATTTGCCAGCATTGTGCTGGAGGACAACATGAGTCCTTCAAGACTGACATGATGTTAGTGCACCTTGTTCATGAAATGGATGTAAGACAAAGAAGCATTGGAGAAATCAGAGTACACCAGTCATGAGAGACATGTAGAAGGCGTGATTTCACACCTCCTCCTGCTAGTGACTGTAGTGCAGATCCTCCGGTTATACCTCTTTCAGAGTCACTCATGGGGAACAATTATGCAGTGTTGTGGGAGCAACACAACACCTGATTAGCATGCTAGCTCCAGGTGACTGATTTGAAAAGGATCATAGCCAAAGGATGAGAATGTGTACTTCAAAAAGCAGCACTCTCCATCATCGTCAAACCCCCACCCACACCAGACAGACACACATACGTATACACACACCTGAATTATTAAAACACAATAGTAATGCCTTTCAAATTTGGAATGTTATTGGTTTTAAACTTCTAAATGAGAGGTTGTATGATTGCTGTTTGCTTTTTTCCTGTAGTCCTGTCCATGTCATTGGAGCACTGTGGTCTGAAGCAATGACGTGTGCGCCCGCACTAGCCTGTAGGAAACAGCATGGCCTAGACTGCCATTACCTAACCATGCCTTGTTGTGCCGGAAAGGAGGACTAGAGGTCCACTAGTCACTTGACTGCTCTTACTGAGTTTAGAGTTTTATTTTTAAAGGACATTATTACAAATTAGTTACTTGGGGGGGGGGGGGGGGTTAATGATGGCCTCATGAACAATCCTTAACCATGATTTTATAAATATTAGTAGACAGTCTGGAAAGATGGTGGACTGAGACATGTGCAGACCCAACATGTCTACTTCTTACATTTGTAGTGTTAAGTAGGGAATGAGAGAGAAATAGGGTACTGTTAACCATTGTGATGGTAGGATGTATTGTAGTGAAAATAACATAATTAATAATGGAATTAATAAAACTGCTTGGCTGGATGGTGTAATGGTTAAGGGCTCTGCCTCTGACACAGGAGACCAGGGTTCGAATCTCGGCTCTGCCTGTTCAGTAAGCCAGCACTAATTCAGTAGGAGACCTTTGGCAAGTCTCCCTTACACTGCTACTGCCAATAGAGCGCGCCCTAGTGGCTGCTGCTCTGCCCTTGCGCTTTGAGTCCGCAAGGAGAAAAGCGCAATATAAATGTTATTTGTCTTGTCTTGTCTTGCTTATTCTTACAAAACCCTTTGTATTTTTTTTCCATATCCTGCTTTACATTCTGAAATGTATCACAGATGGCAACATCTTTAGTCCTGTCGGGTGCATTGCTGTGGGATGTTTGTATACTCAGTGTTCTGAAGCCATTACTAATACCTGACCACCCAGAATGCTCTGGGGGGTAGAATTCCACATACCTAAACAGCCTAGGCTAAGCACCACTGGGAGGGTGTGATTTTCTACCAATATTCATCAATATATAGATATAGGAAGTGTTTCTGATGCGGAAACCAGGATAATTAACATAAAAGTGGATATCCTGCATAATTCTACTATTTGTCTCTATGGTGCCTCTTTAAGGTAAGGATGACGGTGTTCTTTCAGACACCTCCTAGAAACAATGCAAAGATGCCTGTCTTTAACAGTTTAGCAAATTTGTGATTGCTTTAAAAGATATGATTGTTTCCCCTAAACTGGCTGATATTTCAGGCAAGCTCAGAACCCAAGTTTTGTAAAGTAACCAAACATTCACTGGCAAAAAACATGCCCAATGTCTAGTGTCTCAAAATATTTTCTGAAAGAGAAATTCCACTTTTGTTGGCAATAACATTTTCCATTTCATTCAGCTATATAAATTACTTTATTTAAGTTTGCTTGCCTTGCTTTTAGGTGCACATAAAACACAACACAACCATGTTTCTGGCAGAAACTGACAGATAGGAGTGTCTACATTTGCTACATTTGCTGCAATTCACTTGGTTAGTGCAGGTGTAAAAAAAAACTTACACTTTCTCCTGTGCTGTGCACATAATTATTTATGCAGCCAGGAGAGAGTAACATGTACTCAAAACAGAGTACTCTTGCCAAGGCTACAAAAAGTAAAAGTCAAGAATCCTTTCAGCCTTTGAAACTTTTCACTGGCTGCAAATGGATATTGAAAGATTATTTTTAAAGATGTTAAATTACAAAATACATGAGAAGCATTGTCCTGTTTAAAGCAATTTTAGAACATAAGTGGAATTCCTCTTAAAAATGCTACTATTTATTGCATTGTGTCCATTATAAATGTCCTTGACTTTATTCCAAATACTGTATGCCCTATAACTTCCCTATCTAAATCTGGAAAATAAAAATATAACCTAACAGAGAAAATCTGTAGCTTGTACAGCAAATGCCATAATTTAAAAATGATCCAAAATTCACAGCCTTAATAATTATTGACATTGATTATGAACTTTTCCTTTGTAGAGGTCATTTTCAATCATGGCGGAATCAGAATGCATTCTAAATAGCATTGCACACTGGCATCTTCCTTTGCATCTTATTTTAAATATTAAGAGATGTAAAACAGAATCCCCTAACAAACTGAACATTTACTTACATGGAATGGTACCTGAACCTGAACTACAGCTGCCATGAGTTGTGGCCAATTCAGTTATTCCATACAACAAATCAGTCATTTTGTGTAATGTACAATATCCAATCAGAAGTCAACTTTTATTGTTTTGCCTATTTTATCCTGTTTGTAGTAGATTCTTTCTGTTCTGTACATTGCCCCTGTCATTGTTTTTGTATTGTTTTGCATTCAGTTGATTATATTATTTAGAAGTGGCCATTCTTGAACAACAAGGGAGGTTATTTTATTCACTAACTAATGATCACTGTAGTCCTTCAGTCCTCATTAATGGATTTTCATGGGCTGGGTGACTTTATCAAAATCAGAAAAAGAAAGTGTCAACTCGCATTCCTCCCAGTCTGCTAACAGAATGAAAGGTGAGAAGGGATCTTAAATACCTGTCTTCAGCTTTGTCATCTGCAGCTCTAGCATAGAATGTACTTCCATTATGACATTTCATTCTGCAGAGGTGGGTGTAATATTTAAGACCAGGCTGC